>NW_008594191.1:0-25404 GCF_000691845.1 Merops nubicus | reverse complement strand
ATAAGAAACAGTCTTGTCTGTTACACTGAATTCCCCTCTTCCTCATATTTGCGGGTTTTGCACTTTTGGGAAAGTTTCTTTGAGATTTTTGTGTTTGTATTTCTGCATTCTCAAAGGCAGTATCAGTAGTATGAAGGACATGGAGGTGCTGGAGCAGGTCCAGAGAAGGGCAACGAGTCTGGTAAGAGGGCTGGAAAACATGCCTTATGAGGGCTGGCTGGGGGGACTGGGGTTGTTTAGTGTGGAGAAGAAGAGACTGAGAGGAGACCTCATTGCTCTCTACAACTACCTAAAAGGCTGGTTTTGGTCTCCCAAATTACTGATAATAGGATGAGGGGAAATGGCCTCAAGTTGCACCAGGGAAGATTTCAGTTAGATATTATGAAGAATTTCTTCACTGAGAGAGTGGTTAGACACTGGAATGGGCTGCCCAGAGAGGTGCTCGAGTCATCATCTCTGGAGATGTTCAAAAAACATGTAGATGTAGCACTTAAGGCTATGATCTAGTAGTTAGGGAAATCAGGAGGAAGGTTGGACTTGACGATCCTTGAGGTCCTTTCCAACCATGGTGATTCTATGATTCTATATATGCATGACTAAACATGCAAATTTTTTCTTTCTTTTAATAGAACTTGTGTATACCACTACCTTTCAAACTTATTAAATATTTGCTGTTGCTGGTAGCATACTGAGCCTTCATCTAGAAAAAAACTAAATTGTCTGCCATCTGCATATTGCAAGGTGAAAAAGAACTCCATATTGAGTTATTTTCATTAAAATTATGTATATAAATGCAGTCTGTAATGTTTGCTTTATGCCACGGTTTGGGGTCAGGGCAAGTCCCCAGAACCGTAACAGACACTCTCTGTTAACCCACTTCCCCCATCCCTGAAAGAGAGAGAGAAAGGGAGTAAGGGAGAGAGACATTAATTAAAAAAGAAAAGGAAAACAACTTTAATACTACCCCTAATAGTGATAGTAATAATGTTAATAAAATAGAATACATACATATATATATACAAAATTAGTACTGAATCCAGCTCCCCCCTGATGGCAGCACATCACTGTCACTCCCGGCTGGGGAGCAGCCCCTGGGGAGAGTGTCCCAGGCTGGACTCAGCCACAGATGGCGACTGGGCACAGAAGCTGGGTTCTGGAACTCAGCTCAGGAACACAGGGCTTGAGATCAAAGGTAGGATGGATGGAGTCCTCCTCGGATGTGGCCACTGCAGCAGAAGCAGCCAGCAGCCCAGCAGCAACAGATGGAAGAGAGAGAGAATGACGGAAGGGCTGCCCCTCCTGATCCTTCAGCTTTACTGGCTATGCCGGCTGTGGGATGGAACACCCCACTGGTGAATCTTGGGGTCAGTTATCCTGGCCGCTCCTCCTCGCAGGTGTGGGGTGCTCTCTACCCGCTCTGTGTGGGATCCAAGCTCAGCAGTGGCCTTGGTCTGCACACCAGTCCCTGGCAGTAACTCTAAACTTGAAGTGTTATCACTGCCAAAGCCAGATAGTTTATGAAAACACTGCTAACTTCAGACAAGGCAGTTAATTAGAAGAGCTTTAGCTAAAAAGTTAAAATCATTGAACAGAACCAGCTTTGTTTTACCCCAAACCAGGACACTTATAAGACATTTATTTTATAAGCTGATTACTGGAGTAATTAATAAACACTAATAAAAATCACTAATGCTACATAAGTCAATGAAGGATGCATTTCACCATTTAGCTGTTGTTGCTTTTTATCATGGTATAGATGTAAGATTTTAGCTTTCTGTCATCCAGGTCATGTCAAAAGCCACAGCTAAAACTCAGCCAGCAAAAGACAGCTACAAAATCCAAAACCTGAGAAGTAAAAAATTAAGAAAAAAGAATGGAGGCACTGCAAAGTCAGGCTAGAAATCTGTCTGCATTATACACAAAGAGTGAAGCTTATTACGTAAATTGTCACCAGTATTCCTTCACAAAGAATGCAGACAAGAATGCAGATCAAAATGACTATAAAATATCATCTTATCTGGCATCTATGTCTTTTAAGTGAGTCTCCAGTTTCTCTTCTGTTACTGTGCTTTGATCCAGATTGTGGAGCAGTCCCAGAGAGTATGAACTGAAATTTCAGTAAACTGGAAGGTGCAATGGAGCACTTCAGCTTCAAATGGGAGTTCAGTGCATGCACCAGATTCTACCTTGTCTAAAGAGAAAAAAAAGAATATTTTAAATGTATGTAGCATTAACATCAGGTCTTCACCATCAACTGCTTTACTCTATACAGCCTATTGTATTTGTCCAGTCTCTTTGACAGACACGGCCAAAGATGTTACTTACTTTAGCTAATACAAATATTCACCCATACACACTTTCTTCCTATGTATATTTTAGTAATAGTAAATTAGTAGAGAACATTTATATCTTAATTTAATATATTACTATATTACTTCATGTCCCAGTGGAGGCCAGTGACGAGTGGAGTCCCTCAGGGATCAGTGCTGGGACCAGTCTTGTTTAACATCTCTGTTGGGGACATGGACAGTGGCACTGAGTGCACCCTCAGCAAGTTTGCTGACGACACCAAGCTGTGTGGTACAGCTGACATGCTGGAGGGAAGGGAGGCCATCCAGAGGGACCTGGACAGGCTGGAGGGGTGGGCACAAGCCAACCTCATGAGGTTCAACAAGGCCAAGTGCAAGGTCCTGCATCTGGGTCGAGGCAATCCCAGGCACCAATACAGGCTGGGCAGGGACTGGCTGGAGAGCAGCCCTGAGGAGAGGGACTTGGGGGTGCTGGTGGACGAGAAGCTCAACATGAGCCAGCAGTGTGCACTTGCAGCCCAGAAAGCCAACCAGATCCTGGGCTGCATCAAGAGAAGTGTGGCCAGCAGGTCGAGGGAGGTGATTCTCCCCCTCTACTCTGCTCTGGTGAGACCCCACCTGGAGTACTGCATCCAGTTCTGGAGCCCCCATTACAAGAGGGACGTGGACCTGCTGGAGCATGCCCAGAGAAGGGCCACGAGAATGATCCAAGGGCTGGAGCAGCTCTCCTATAAGGACAGACTGAGAGAGTTGGGGCTGTTCAGTCTGGAGAAGAGAAGGGGCCTACAAGAAAGGAAGGACTTTTTAGTATATCAGGTAACGACAGGACTAGGGCAAATGGGGCAAAGCTGGAAGTGGGTAGATTCAGGCTGGATGTGAGGAAGAAGTTCTTCCCCATGAGAGTGGTGAGACCCTGGAATGGGTTGCCCAGGGAGGTGGTTGAGGCCCCATCCCTGGGGGTCTTTAAGGCCAGGCTGGATGAGGCTCTGGGCAGCCTGATCTAGTGTGAGGTGTCCCTGCTTATGGCAGAGGGGTTGGAACTGGGTGATCCTTGTGGTCCCTTCCAACTCTGACAGATTCTGATCTGTTTGAGCGGAGGACACAGCAGTGTTGGCTTAATGGTTGGACTTGATGATCTTGGAGGTCTCTTCCAACCTGAAGGATTCTGTGATTCTATGATTCTATACTATATTTTCATTTAATATATGTGTATTTGCCAACAAGTACTAATGTTATGTTTGAGTGAAAGCACCAAAGCCATATTGCAATGAAAGGGAAGAAGTTACACTAAGATCTGTGCAAGCCTATCAGAAGATCAGTTCAGATGAACTAGGAATGCATTTATGTCTCTGACTTTGCATCAAGCTAATTTGCAACAAATCTGATCTGTCTGTCTGATCCAGGAACTATATAAGTGAATGAGCATAACTAGCTGTGTATCAAACTGCAAAGTTCTATATAAAATCATAAGGTATAAGTGTATGAAAAATGAAACCATGTTATTAAGTGCATTGGCCAAATACTTTTTAAACACTGACAGGCATCAACCACCCTCTCAGCAAAGAAACACCTCGTAACACCCAGTCTAAACCTTCCCTGGTGGAACTTTGAATCATTCACTTGTATCCTGTCACTGGGTCCCAGGGAGAAGAGATCAGCACCACCCTCTCCACTTCACCTCCTCAGGAAGCTGTACAGAGCAATGAGGTCACCCCTTAGCCGCCTTCTCTCCAAACTAGATAAGCCCAAAGTCCTCAGCTGCTCCTCGTAGGGTGCGCTTTCCAGACCTTTCACCACCTTTGCTGCCCTCCTTTGGGTGCATTCAAAGACCTTCACATCCTTTTTAAATTGTGGAGCCCAGAACTGCACATGGTACACAAGCTGAGGCAGAACCAGCACTGAATACAGCAGGATGATCACCTCTTTTGAATGGCTGGTTATACTGTGTGGGATACACCCCAGGGTGCAGTCTGCCCTCCTGGCTACCAGGGCACACTGCTGGCTCCTGCTGATCTTGCTGTTGACCAGCACCCCCAGACCCCTTTCTGTGGGGCTGCTCTCTAGCCACTCTTCTCTCAATTTACACTTGGGCCTGGGTTACTCCATCCTAGGGGAAGAATGTGGCATTTGTTAAAATTTGTTAAATTTCATCCCATTCATGATTTCCTAACGTTCCAATCTGCCTAGATCCTTATGAAAGGCTTCTTGTCCCTCAAGAGAGTCAACAGTATTTCCCAGTTTGATATCATTAGCAAACTTGCAAATGGTGGTGCCTTCAGGTCCTGCATTCAGATTGTTGACAGATATATCAAAAAGAACCAACCCTAGAATTAGGGCCAATTTGATCACTATATCTGGATAACAACTGGTTATTGAGAACGGCCATACTGAGTTAGGCTTAAGTAGTACCTGGCTGATTTTTATGGTAAACAAAAGTGATTGTGCAGGAAAACAACATAAGAGATTAAAAATAGAGTGAGTATATAGTGCTAGTGGAAGAAAGCTATTAGATCTCATGAGAATTTTGATTTTGATACAACTTTCCAATTCCTCACAGTATTTCTCTCAGAGGTTGTTGGCATTTGTTTTTTGGTTTGGGGTTTGGAGGGGGGGAGGTGTTCTTCCCTTAAAATTCTATCATTCATTGTATTATCAAATGAACTTTCTCCATCTTTCATAGCATTTAAAATTGATGTAACATTCAGCAGAATCCCATTTAGTGCCAAGTAATATCTAATGCATATTACATATGAGACTTTATTTTAGAGTTCCTAGATCATTTTCTTTTTCTGTAGTATCATTATATACTTAACCAGACTTAGTGGATCATGGTAACCCTAAGATTATTACTACCTATATAGATCTTTTTCAGCCTATATTTCCACATATTGGTTTCTACGTTTCTGTATTTCTATATTCTATGTTTTGATTGTGATTAAGAACAGATATTCCCTCTACTTGTGTTATAAACTTATTAACCGCTATGCTATCTAAGCCTATAATATAAAGAATGATCAGAAGCAGCTCTAGCATGAGGACAGTACCCAGTGGTATTTAATATTAATGCTATACATAACCTTTTATTCTTTTAAAAGAGATAATAGCTTTTGTTTAATGAGATAAATTCACCAAAAATCCATAGTAGGATCTGACTATATCTCTTCTAGGCATTTAGAAATATATTTTAAATGTTTTTCCAGAACCTAAGCAAGGAATGAAGTTACACTTACCAACTTCTTTTTTTTTTTACAGTTTTCTTTCTTTTTTTAATAGAAGCTACTGTTTCCATTTCTCCAATCTTACAGCTATCCTGTGTCCTTTATAATTATGAAAAATATAATCACTGATGACCTAAGATAACAATATTTCCAGATATTGTTTTTCAGGTCTTAATACCTGGTATACAACACAATGTACCCTAACCTTGTCTTTATAAATTTGTTCTGAAATACTATTTTCTTCTTAAAATTAACCTTATGGCAAGCGTGGTTGGAAATCTCCCTTTTGTGAAGGGCTGTGAAAGCAATGAATACAAAAGCCTTCTTTGAAACCTTTAGTTTGTTCTTATCTCTATAAGTGGTCAACATTCTTGCTTTTTACTTTTTTGCTTACTAAAAATTCTACAGTATGAACCACAGTAAATAAGTATAAATAAGGTATAAAGAGCATGTTTGACATTTCTACATTGTCCTAACCTTGAATGTGGTTCAGATTTTCTTTTGTGTAAATTGCTTTACTTTATAAAATGGATTTTGTGTTTCTAAACTGTGGTCTGTCTTTACGAAATAATACTGTTTCTTAGTATTTTAAAGATGGTTTGAAATCACTAGTTAGAATATCCTGTATAAATACACACTCAGCATCATCAACTTGACTTAAAATCCAACAAGAAAAGGACTAAAGTATTTTAATCACAGTACAGAAGGAAGAATTGTGACTGGGAAACTCAGTAGGCTTTTATTCTATTGGCTTCTCTTAACATTTCTCTTCTGATTAAAACTATAAAAGATTCTCTTACCATAATGAGAAGAAGAGGGGGTAGGCGACACCCTCCCTCCAATTAAAAGGAGTTGGCTCAACACCATTAATAACTATTGAAAACAATGAGTAATTGTGTTGTATCTTTGTCCATTAAATGAAATACTTGTTGAAGTAAAGAGCATGTAATCTCTGAGAAAAAAAAAAAAAAAACAAAAAAAAAAAAAGAGGCAAACAAAACACTTTGTCTTTCTGGTTTCATTTCAGAGAAGGACATATGTACAAAAAAGCCAGTCCCTTTGCTTCAGGTGAAGCTTAGACTTGTTTCTTGCTCCAAAGCAAGGGAGTGGCCTTTATAAACCTATTTGCTTTGGATGTAAAAAATCAGATATGTTATTTAATGTAAAGAATATTCAAGAGATTATGTCAGTACTTAGCTAATATTTCTGCCTGAAGATACTAGACAATATTAGCTAGGAATGCAGAATGAAAACTAAAGCTTTATATATTGAAGATTTCTTTCTAGGTAGAGGCTGAAATGAATAAATGAAATCCTAAATATGAAATCCTAAAATGAAATATTAGGAAGAATTTCTTCACTGAGAGAGTGGTTAGACACTGGAACGGTCTGCCCAGGGAAGTGGTGGAGTCATCATCCCTAGAGGTGTTAAAAAAATGAGTAGATGTAGCACTTGAGACTATAGTTTAGTGGTTAGGAAAAGGTTGGGAGGAAGGTTGGACTTGATGATCCTGGAGGTCCTCCCCAACCACAATGATTCTGTGATTCTAGGGTTGGTTTCTGCAAGAGAAAGGTGTGCCAGTCTCAACTAAAGAAAGCACAAAATTGGTAAAACACTCAAATAGTTTTGCATTTCTTCTCTATATTATTCTTTCCTGCACTTTACAAATCTTTATAAAACACAGAAAACATTTGCAACTGAAAGCCAAGTTTTTCAGAAAACCAATGACATAAATAAAACCTATCAGTGAGCAGTGTAAGGAAATTCTGTAGTTTGTCAAAGGTGACTTGTTCAGGTCCAACAATTATTTAATTAAAAGTGTCACTTGGCAGAGGAAGGTCCATTAATTCAGCAGATAAAGATATAGAAAATGATAAAGCAATGTGGTTAAACCCCCTTGAATCCAGAATAGTTTTAACACTCTCATTCACTCCATTCAGGACTCCACATTTCCTGTCTTGTTATGACTTGAATGGAGGATCATGTGAGACACATGATTCATTTGCTCATAGTTAATTCCCAGAAAAAGATTGGAAAAATATAATAACCACATTTACTAACATGATTGTTGATAATTCCATTATTTGTTCAAGTGTCCATTCTTCTCTAAATATCAGATGTATTTTAACTATGAATCTTTATAATCTGTTATAATTTATTCAAAAAAGGAGAAAAAAATCTTGTAATAATAGAATAATTCATATTGTTTTCTTATTATAGAACTAATCTAGTTAACATATGCTTTTAGTTCAATGTATCAAATACTAGCACACTTATTTTGATAGTATTGTTTAATTTAGAAGCTAATCTTATGAACAACACTGACAGGAGGTTTACACGGAAAGACTGGCTTGTCATGAGATCACTATCAAACCCAGGTCCCTGAAAAACACATGTACAACAAATACAATTCTTTGGAGCTTATTTAGAATACAGGTCTTCTTTTTGTCCTCTTTTGTAATTTCTTTCCTTATTTTTATCATGTTTTGTCCCTTCTTTCCACTATATGACAGTGATATATGAGCAGCCTGTGGATGAGCTAATGCTCTGTGAAGCCTGATTCACCTGGCAGGTAATTTCTTCAGGCAAGGAACATCTGACCTACATTTCAAGGAACAATTTATTACCCTATTTCTCTCTCTATGTTTGGATAGTAGCTAAGCACCTATGATAAGGAATCTAACTCTAGACACCTAGCCAATGTCTTTCATGTTCTAAAGTGATCATAGTTTCATACTATTGTCTTTCAACTTCAAGTAATCTCGGCAGTTTGTGGGTTACTCTTATGAGATGATAAATTCATGATTTATGTGATTCTACTTCCTATGGATTGGAGTAATTGACTTGTAATTTTCTTAGTGAATATTTAAAAATGTGGCTAGAGAACTATGAGATAGATTTTTTATTTCCTTTCCAGACTGTGATTAAAGAAAATTAGTATCATGTTTAACATGTAATCCCTTCTAATCAGCAATATTTTCAGAGCTATCACTGACATATTTTACAAATACTGGTTACCTAAGAGGTGCCTGTAATGAAAGTCGGAGCACCAGGAATCTGCTCTACACCTGAATCTGTTATAGATTTGCTGTGTGACTTTCATTTTTTTCTAAGTATTATAAAATAGAAGAATGACTGGTATTATGAGTCTGCATATTGTTGAAATGCTCTGTAAATATATATCTATAATAAGTGAAATATTTCTAGACAGACATCTAACGAATGTTGTGTGCCTGTATTTCCAAACATGTTCATTTCCAGACTCGGTGATAATTATGGGGAAAAAAAAATACAATCAACTTTTCAAACTTTTGGTTCTTTAGGACTTTACAGACTAATGAGGGAATTCACTCCATTTCTTTGCTTCTACTTTATATTTAATATTTATCTTAAGATTTTTCTTTACAGCGTTTGTTTACAGCATCCTCTTTATTATAGTATTCAGAATGTGAAAATGTTTGAGACATATTGCATAGTCAGAAATATTCTTTGTATTTAGAAATTAATAATGCTAACCCTGAAGCAGTAAGGCTCATTTAAACCTGTTGCAAAAGAAATCAATCATGGCCTAATTACTTTTTGTTTATTTTATAATTTATCAAAGAGGTTTTCATATATGTAACCTCTACATATTGGTAAAAAAAGGTCTCAAGGTTTAATAAGGCTATGTGTTGTACATACATGTGAAAAATCCATATTACCATTTACACTGAGGCCCTTCTCCAGAAATTACATTTTATTGCTTATATCCTCTTCTGTGATGCAGATTTCAGAGAGTAGTACTTTTACTGACATAATCTGTGGGTTATATGAATGATAAAATAGAAATAAGAAACTTATAAGAAAAAAAATCTTGACAACCCATAATAGGAGATTTGATAAAAGATTTAATGCAATTTGATACTTCAGCTGATATTTCAATTTTTTTTTTTAGTGTTCACAGCCAATAAAATATTGAAATTAATAATTTATATTATATAAAATATTGAAGTATCCCCTCCACAAGAGGATACACCTATAGTCAGTATCACTGACTGGTATCTGAGCTAATGCCAAAACAAATCAATACAGCTATTTCCAACATTCAGTCTTTCCTCTTCTGAATTACTGGTAAACACTGTATTTATTTAGTTTACAGGAATATGTTTCATTCAATAAGTAGAGTCTGAACTGGTGTTGAAATATTTTCCATTCAGTAGCCTTATCCATCTCAAAAGCATTTTGAAGCCTTTCCTAAGCAGAGAGCTATATATTTTTAGGTCTCTGAAGGAGTAACCCTGTTTCCATCAATGAGTCATTTGAAATGCCATTTTTTGGCAAAGCTTGTTTTGAAAATATTGTTTAGAGATGTCAAATAAGAGTAAGACAATACACAGGTAGTTGTTAAAATCTAGGAAATTATATAAAATATACACTTATCTGCACTGCTATACATTAAGACATAATTTTATTTTAGTGATTAAGGGGCAATGCATAGTTTATAGCATTGAGAATAACATACATGCTTAGCCAATACTGAGGAAGTGAATATTTTAAAATACCTTTCCAAGAAGATACATGCATTGCAAGAGAGTAAATAAATTATAATAACCAGAGGTGCAAAAACATTCAACTGATCATTTTCCCTAAGAGAAGTTATATTTCTGTTTGTCCACTGGTTTGCTGCAGATTTTGATGTTGTTATTGTTTTTTTTTTTTTTAATCAGAAATAGCAAGAAAAAATGTAAGAAAAAAGGGAAGAAAGATAGTTTTGGTGATATTTGATTCTTGTCAAATTTTCATTGAAGATATTTGCTATCACCTGCTGATCTCAAGTGTCTTCAAGTCTTTGAAGTAATACTGAGATCTCACTAGCTTTCACATTTCCTTGAAAAGACTTAGACAGACTTGGATCCACTGTTACCCTCCTGTCTTTGTAAGTGAGGTGAAAGTGACAGAAATAGTCACATGTCTTCAGGGTACCTGAAGACTTTCCTCTTCACTTCGTAATCAACATACTCTTCTATCTCAAGTATTCTGACTATACATAGAACAGAGATGCTCAATATCCCCCTTGCAAACATTATCATACATAAAAAAAAAGTAACTTGTGTTGACTAAATGAATTTCAAAAGCAAATAAGGAGACTGCAGATGGCTCCTACTATAAAACTAGTAAATCATAAAATAACTACAGTTACCTCCACTGTCCCAAATGATATTACAATTTTACCTTGGGCTTTCCACTAGGAGTAAGGACATAGCTAATAGGAATAAATATGAAATTTCATAGCAAATAATTGCTTGAGGGAAGATCTCTGTACAGTGATTGATAGATAAGGATAAAATATTTAAATGGAACTGTGCACTTTTAATAAAAAACAGATGATATGGGATGTTCTCTCTGCGATGTGATTAATAGAGACACACAGCAGTAAACTTTCCAAGTGATGCACAGAAACTTAAGTTGTGTGGCTCTTATTAATGCCAGTGACAGTTGAGCATCCAGATCATTGTGTACGACTTTGAAATATAGCTTTGCTTTCATTAATGGTTTACAAGTTATTTGAAATTGTTTTAAGAATTAAGCACTTGAGCGGAAACATTTTATGCAAATTCGGTGCTTCAAAATGGTAGTCAAAATTTTCAAGCTTGCATATCAATATTTATTTTCCTAAATTCATGTTCTGGTTCTAAAAAGCAAAATATCAAGATTGCTGAAGACATCTTCATATGAAGTTAGTGCACACTATATTCTCAGCAGAGTTGACTCCTGGTTTTACAGGAAAATATTTGACTTAGGTGAGGATGTAGGAAATCTAAAATCACAGAATGAAGACTGTCATGACAGCTCTTCCCCTGTCCCCTCCCCTGTTATCCCTTCCCTGATTGCTTTTCAGTGTTATGCTTTGAAACATCTCCATTTTGAATGGACCACTCAATGAGCATCCAAGTGGAAAAAGGTGACTGAATGGTGAGAAGCTTTTTCAGTTTGATGCAATGTGCATGGGTGTAGAGGTACTGAATGGATGCCAGTGGTTCAGAGAGGAAATAGTGGTCCACATAACAGGTAACCTAAGCAGGCACAGGCCTGTGCTATGGTGCTCACACCTCTTGGGTGCAGATCACACTTGTCCATCTTGTAATAGAGAAGCCTGCAAGAAGGTCCCACTTGTTACCGGTGATTTAGGCAGCTCTGTGTCCTTGCCTTTATCTAGTAGTGCAGTAACAAGTTCTCAGGTGAACATCCTTTATATCTGACAATCAAAATGATGAGTTGGCCTGTTTTAGGAAATCATATAGGAGCTCAAAACACCAAAGTGTCAAGTAAACTTTCCACAAGTGCACTGCACCACGACTGGCAGCCATTCAATACTGCACAAGCTGGGGTTCACAGCATCTGTAGGAATGCAATATTAATGATACTATGTTCTTTCTTTACAATGTTACCTCCAACATTTGACCTTTTATGAATCATAGAATGGTGTGGGTTAGAAGGGACCTTGAAAGGGCACCTTGTCCAACCTCCCTGCAATGAGCAGATACATCTTCAACTACATCAGATTGCTTAGAGCCCCATCCAACCTGACCTTGAATGTTTCCAGGGGTGGGGCATTTACCACCTCTGGAGAACTTGCTCCAGTGCTTCACCACTCTCATTGTAAAAACTTTCTACCTTTTATCAGTCTGAATCTACCATCTTCTAGCCTAAACCCATTACCATTTGTCCTACCTCTGCAGGCCCGACTTAAAGCTTTGTCTCTGTTTTTCTGTGAGCCCCCTTTAAGTACTGAAAGGCCACAATAAGGTCTCCCTGGAGCCTCCTCTTCTCCAGGCTGAACAATCTCAACCGTCTCAGCCTTTTCTCACAGGACAGGTGTTCTATACCTCTGGTTAGTTTTGTGGCCATCCTCTGAACTTGCTCCAACAGATCTATGTCTTGTACTTGTTGCGTGAAGGGAAGGGGTTAGGTGTGGGTGTGGGAGAGACAAATTTGGTAAGAGACAAATCCCCTTGCTTTCTAGCCGGTCCTCAGATATTAAAGGGGCTAGGGGGGGCTGAACTCATATTCTGGCCGTGGCTCTAAGCCCAACAGCACATGCAGGAACAGCCTGGTGCTGCAGGTCTGGCTGCATTCAACAGCAGCCGTCGGGTGCACAAACAGCACGGGTTAGTGACACACAACATACAGATTCTTTGTGATTGCCAATGATAAATATACTAGGCTGCAGACTACCTATAGAGCTCTAAAAAGCAATTGCAATTACAAAAGTAATAATCTCCTGGGAAAAATCATTTGGTGGAGCCGAGACTGCAAATCTTACCAAAAGGTGTCCCTTCTGCTGGGGGAGGGGCAAGGAGAACAAACCCTTTGGCATGTCCCTACAACTTGGTGCTGAATTCTCATCCCACAAACTGGGTCCAAAAAGGGATGACATTATTTGTTTGCAGTGTCTAGCTTTGTGATTTGTGCTTGTTTTGTGTTTCCAGTGTCTGACAGTACTGGGATACATAATCTCAATGCCTTCCTTACTAAGATTGCAACAAGCCAGAACCTCCACAAAATATTGAACATAAATAATGAAATATAATGATGATTCAAAATAATGAAAATAAAGCAGTGTTTGTTTGACACAATAATTTGTTACAAGAGAAAGAGAAAAGAACCTGGCTGATGGAGTTGTGTTTTATGAAATGTCTGGCACTCAGGCTCCACTCCCCACCGCTCTGTGGCCCCAGCCACCCAGTCAGAGCGTGGTCCAGCAGAGTGTGCACCCGTCAAGTCCCAGGGCAGCCAGTTGTGTAATGAGAATGCCATGGGCACAGGATCAAAGGCTTTACTGAAGCTGGAATAAGCAACATTCACAGACATTCTCTCATCCACCAAGCGGGTCACCCTGTCAGAAAAGGAGATGAGGTTTGTTAAGCAGGAAATGCCCTTCATGAATACATGCTGACTGAACCTGATGGCCTGGTTACTCTGTAAATGTTGCATTGAAAGCATGCAATAGTCTTCTAGCTAGGACCATTACAAGAGAGAGAACAAATATCCTGCCAGTATTTTTGTAAGAAAAAAAAGACAAAGATAAACAAATTGAAGCCTACTTAAATATCTTGATTAATTTTAAAATGTTTCAAATGTTCCCTCTTTTTCTTTACTTTGCGTCTATTCGATGAACTGTTCAATTCATGTTGGAAGGTGTTTTAAGATTATCTCGCTAATATGCTTCAAATAAATGCTGAACTATAATATAGAATGTCATAGAAGATTTTGCAGATACTAATAGCCACAGTCCCTGCTTCATTGGTTTGAAGGTATTGTCCTACTAGTGTACAAATTTTGCACACCTCACACACAGAGTGTAGTCATTCTTTTCTCTGTATATTTGTTTTAGATTTATCCCTATTTTATATATTTGTTCAGTTCTGATGCTTTTCCTAGTTATTTAATTGCCACCATATATTAAAAAAAATCTCAGTTGTTTAAACAGTTGATCATTTTCTACTAAATTCTTTTCTGATTGGGAAGAAGAAATAATCTGTGAAACTGCAAAGCAATATAACTTCTCTTTTTTTTCAGGGTGCATATCAAAAATATTTTCAGTTTCAGGTAGATTACACAGGGTCAAGAGGGTGCATTGCAATTTAACACTTTAAAGCACATATGCTTAGTCTGGCTGCTTTTTAAATAGTTACTCCTATTCCTATGATAGAAAGGATAGTTTCTTCATGCTTGACTTTGTTTTCAGCTTTTTGATTATGGAAAAATTAGACATTTGTAATCAGTCTTTCTGTTTCTCTTCATTCCATTCTCTAATTATTTTTTCTTTCTTTTTAGACCTTGTTGACTACTTTCAAACAAATTTCATGGAGAGATAAGACTCAAATATAATTAAAATCCTCCCCATTTTTTTCAGTAAAAAGGAGAAAAGTTGTATAAATACTGCAGCTGTAAGAAAGCTTTGCTCAGAACTTATACTAACATGTAAAAAGAGAGAAGCCTTAACTTTTGTAGGAAGTGTTTAGGACATATGGGGATGGTTTAGACAGAAAAAATGCTGAGAAAGTGGAAACTGTGATCTCCTTCCTGCCTCCTCAGCTGGATCACTTGCCTGAACCCAACGTCATGAAGCTATCAGTGCCTCAAACAGAGATAGTCTGTTTTCAGAGGCTGGTTGGTTGTGTTACTATTGCCTTTTCAAGATAATTCTACCCTTGACTGCTCAGTCTGAGTTTTGGATGTGGTTGCAATCATTCATCTCATTCCTTTCTTGACAAGTTCTTGCTCGTCTCTGATTTCTGCTTCCTGCTCTGGCTTCATTTTACTACAGTTTTTTATCCTCTGCTTGCTCTGCCTTTAGAAGGCTAATTTGCAGTAAATACAGCCTCCCTGGTTTCCTCTAAATTGATCAGTTCTTGATCCTGTATGTCCCTTGCAACTTATGGTTTACCTAATGACCCTGAGCACATATATCATCATGTTGCAGGCTGAAGCAAAGCAAATAAATTCAAGTTAAAAAGCCTAGTAGCTGCCACTTATGCTACCATACATAGCATGGAGATGTGATTTATGAGTGGTTAGAAAGGTATTACAAACACTCACATAATGCATATGTGTATATACATACATATCTTAAATATTTATGTATGTATCTCTTTATCTATCTATTCTTTTAACATTGCAAGGTAAGTTGAACATCAAAAGATCCTGAGAGATGTTGGAAGCCTACTGTATGTATGACCAAATACATAACAAGACTATTTTGACATACATTTAGAGAATACCTGCAGAAGATGATGTTTTAAAGGAATGTTTATCTGCATCTGTAGACAAATATACCCTGATGGGTAGTATAAAGATAACCTTGGAATGACTAAGAAAATGTGACTATAACTGTGTTATCAGTGACTATAACTGATAACACGGTGAAGGCAGCTCTAGATGTCTCCTTGACTGTAGCAAGTTGCATTGAACTCTGTAGATGTTCCTCATCTGAAGAACCAACAATACAAAACTGAGAATTTATTAAAGGGAATTTGTTTTAATACCTACCTCAATGCAGTTTTGGCTTTGTTTTCATTCTGTTTATTTTTCTTGAGGGCATGGTGTGACTGAGTCTGAACACAAAAATGTCTGTAAGTGCCTAGGCAAATTAAGTCACAGAGTGGTTTCGGGACTGATTAAATATTTCCTTAAATTGAGAATAAGGGTACCTTCTAATCTCAGCTTCTAATTACAGAAGCATAGTACTTTATTATTTCTCATTCTATTCAATTCATAAGCAATGATTTATATTCTTACATCATGTTTTATGTCTCCGTTTCAAAAGTCTGAACTTATTTTTGTGTTAGTACTGCAGCTTCTAGACACATTTTGCGATTGTTTGTGGTAACCGGTTTAATTTATGGAGACTTGTTAATAACTATATATGCCTGGTACATGAATTGATCAGTTTGGACTGTCATGGTTAAGATTAAAGGTTTGGCTATTCCTGGTGCTGGACCAACAAAACAGGTCTATAAGGAACCAGGTCTCATCTCTTTTATAACTATGGAAGTATTTGCTTAAAAATATCAATGTGTTTTTAGAATTCTATTTTGAAGCTAATGTGTTAGATTAATTTAAATGTATTTATTACATGTATTCAGTACCAATATGGATACAGTCAGAGGGCTCTGTGTCCTCAGAATATGGAAATAGAGAGAAAAGATGGTCACTGTCTGATGTGACCGTCCAGGTGTGTATAACCAGAACAGACAAAACAATGGCTGGAGGAAAAAAAAAACAAAAACAAAACACAACATAGTTTTAAAAGACAAAAAACAGCATATAACTGTGAGCTATGAAATTCATATTAATTCCCTGATTTCTATTTGGTTATAAAAATAATTTCAACAGAAATATCTTGAACTAAAATAGTTGTCCAGATGCCAAGGGATCTATCTCTATCACCTTAAGAGGCTTGGAAAAGAACACTTACCTGGAATCTAGACATGGTAGCATCTGTCTGATAACTATCTGAATATATGTCTCTGAGGTAGTGTTTGGTTGAGTGAAATTATCCTTCAGTTTGAAATGATGTTATCAAACACTCCAGTCAGAATTAATATGAAGACAGGGAGAAGGGAGGATTTTAGCAGTGTGCAGGAACACCTCTGATTCATGGGATGTGAATCATCAGAGTCATCAGAGCATGATGAACATTTCTGAGTGGAAGGACACCACCAGAACTGAGCTGTTTCTGCCTTTAACTTGCTTTTTTCCTATTTACTTTATCAAAGTTAAAGACAGAGGAATAAGGAAGAAGGTCATATGAATTATACAGTTCAAAGAAGTGTGATCTACTTGCACGTCTTTGATGTTAATACGAGTTATCCTGCTGCAATGCTAATGTAGTTCTTTTTCTTTTATTTTGTTCATTTCGTATTCAAATTATAACTATTTTGTTCTCCTACTTTATGTGTTTGGTTCAACAACCCTCTTGCCTTTTTTCTCTGACAAAATGCATTTTCATACTGTTTAATTGATGTTTCTTCATATTACTGATTAAAAAAAAAAAACCAAACATGTAAGGAAATAATCAGTATTCTTTGACATTCGTGGAAGTAACTGGTTTCAGAAAGATCAGACAATTTATTATCAAATGTAATAACAGATCTTCTAAGGTAATGTGATTAACATAGTTCTTTTATAGTAAATATGAGCTCTATTTTTCATGAGTGACATGTTGGATGCTTCACTGGGAAAATGTAAGCCCAAGCATGTTTCAAAATAATGAAAACATCTATTGTACACATTTAGGATAAAAGTAACCTCAATTATCTAATTCATGGACCAGTGAGGACAGTACAATCTTATTACAATTTCTAATGTTAAAAAAACAAATACATGCTGGAATTTTTGCATTTTATTGATTAGTATCTCTGTGAAACAAAGCTCTAAAGGCTTTTTTAAACTTATAAGTCAGTTTTGTATGTGTTCAGTGATGTGTAAGAGTAGATCAAATATTAAAACTGTTGTCATGTGATGAGTTCTTCTTAGTTTACCCTTTTTTTTCCCACTTTCTTTTTTTTTCGGTCCTTTGGACCAAACCTAGCTCCTTTGTTAAGCCTAGCAGAGGTGTTACCTAAACCACCCAATACTCATGTTAAGATAGAGGCAGATTCCTAAATTTATTTGAATGTGACATCTGACATTTTATAGCATTCCATGGCCCTGTTTCTATATACTCTTGTGTAAACCAGCAGTAATTCTACTGAACATTAAAGGCGGAGGGTGGAGATGAAAGCTTTCAGTTCACCATTTAGAAGCATCTTGTAAACAACATTGATTTCACGTGATAGAATGTATAATAGATCAGATTATATGATAGATCATACAATGAGTAAATATGTCAGTACTTGATTTTTCTTCATTTTCTTAAAATTGTTTTTTGATTGTTCATATGGATGAAAAATGTCAACACGACATGAAACCATCAAGAACAGAAATATAGTTCAAATAAGATGAATCGTGGTATGTGACATTTCTGCAGATGAGTATGTACTTCCAATATTGATTGTGTTCAATTCCCTCTTATAGGTGAGGAAAATCTAATGAGCATTTCTGTTTTGACTGTGCTTATGAGCCACTGAAACTGAGAAAAAAATTATATGAATGTCATGTCAGAAGTGAATTGGTGATATGTCATCTAGTAAGGAATTTAATCTGCAGATCCCTTGAAAGTATTCTAAATGTTAAGGAGCTTGAAATGAACAATTTGTTTAGATTCTGTTGTTAGATCATTGTGTAATATGCCACGTTTTAAATGATAGGAAAAAAATAGTAATGTTAACCCTAGCATTTTTATTGGATCGCTGAGTTCTTCTAAAACTGATATAAACTATTAAATCAAGGAGTTTAATATGAAAATTGTTAAGAGAAGCCATTGAAAATGATTCACCTCTCCCATTCAGGAGTATTGTCTTTGAATTAGTATTTTTTAAACATACATTTGTTGAAGTCAGTTTAGACTTCAACAAATTCAATTGCTTCAACAAATTTAGTTGCTATATCTTTAGATTAAAGTAAAATATATATTGAGACGGTATTAAATTTTCAATATATAAACTCACAAATTTTTATTTTTGAGAAATAAAAATATGGACTACAGCTTAATTATTTAAACAACAGTGTAGAAGACTGAAACAATAACTGAATAATGACTAAGAAGTCAGCATCTGCTATTTCCATACACTCGTTTAATCAAAAATTAGTGTGGTCTGTATTATAGTGTCCATTCCACCATGACAGACTGTAGTTGCCATTCTAATTTGTTAATAAAACAGGATAGAAAAATCATAGTTTGATTTCTTATGTTTCACAATGAGGGTGAACAAAATTAATAATATTCATTGATTCTTATCATTATTAAATACTGAAGCAAAACATTAATTTAATGGGCTGAAATTAAAGAGAAATGTTTCTTGATAACACAAGAGAGCTCTTCCCCCCCCCCAGCTATCTCATTCAAAGTTATAGAGTTCCATTACATCTAAGCCATCCTTGAATCCAGACAGCTAAATCTCTATACTTGGAAGATCTAGGGAGGTGTCCTCTAGGCCCTGACAACAGTCACTTTGGCTGCTCTAGATATTAAGTAAAAACTGGTTAAATTTATTTATTCAAGAGATACGTTAAAACATAACAGTCTATATAGCTGGTCATCTTTCTGTGCTTTCTCTCCTTAGAGAGCATAGGTGATGTGAAGGTATTAGGTAGGCATGACAGGATTCAGATAATTATTTTCCAAGTAAATGCCACACAAAAGCCCTACTTATTTCTATATTGTGGTGTTTTTCCATGTCTCCAATTGCATGGATGTGTCAGAGTAAGTCCCACAACCTTCACAAGAACAATTCCTTAGTACAGTTTTATTTTCTTTTAAAATTTTTATAAGGGTAGGGAAATGCACTTTAAAAAAGGCAAGCAATGACATCTAATCCAGGAAATGAAAAAGTCGCTCCATTTGGATTCTTGCAAATGCATTGTTCTCTCAGCTGTTTCAGTTATGGGAAAATGGGATTTTGTTTTTTTTTTTTTTTCCTTATTTATATGAAAGACGCTTCAGAACTTTCTTCCCTATTTGTCTCAGATAAAAATATTTTTTATTGAAATGAATTATTAATATGAATATTGATTTCTCTACAGTAGCAAGTAACTCAGCTCCCTGGTTCACTGCTTGTTCCTCAATAATCATGACACATTGCAGAGCTACTCTGCAATGAGAAACACAGCACATTTGAAGGTGTCATTGCAATATATGCTTCAAAACTTCCCTCTTGCTCTGAACTAGAGCATTAGCATAGACATTTATATTTACTTTGCTTCTGAGACGCTTTTTGGAGAAAACCAGCTATCTGTGTTTGAAATGAATACAAGTAAGGTCTGAAGACAATTTGCTGTGGTTATTTCCTAAAGCAGTAAGAATGGTACCACAACAGAGGCTGCCGTTTTGCCTGTCCTACCAAATCCCGGTGAGTTGGCTCATGGTCAAAACTGTATTTCAGGATTTTAGTTCTGGTACTCCTTCTGTGAACATAAATTGCATTTTTATAAATCATCTTTAGTTTGAGAGCTTACGAACTTTAAATTCTAGCTGAAAACCAGTAATATCCACTAGGGAATATACTTAACTGCTTTAGCAGTGTCACAAATATACATCTGACTGTACAAAAGCACACTTTTTTGAATTGCTCTGGATTCTCCTTGTATCTGACAAGCAGCTAACACATCCCTCATGTCTATTTGGTGATGTTTAATGTTTTAACGGTAGCATGCACAAAACTATCACAATGTAAGTACTTACCAAAACAAGACAAAAAATCAGGAAAAGTTTTCATGCAGATCAAATATATTTGTTTATTTGGTTATATACACAATTTATTTTTTTTCTGAAAACTTATGAGGTAGCAATTAAAAACTAAAGCAAACCACACTGGCACAAAACACACTGGATTAGACAATGTGACATGTTGCTGCAGGAGGCTGTGGAAGCCAAGAATGTATTGAGTTTATAAGAGCATGAATGTTTATGTGGGTAAAAGGGTACCCATATTTATGGTGTTATTGTTGAAAAAACCTTGGAGGTAATCTGATAGTCTAGATTTAACAAATTCTTAGTCTTTAGACAAAATCTAATTACATATATAAGATGTTGTTTATTTGTATTTTTTTCTTTACTTACAAGTTACTGTTTCCTTCTCCAACCATGCTATATTAATTGTCATCAGAGACAGGATGCAAGACGAAGAGCAAATTCCAAGTCTGCCTCTTGCTAAGTAATTAAAAACAACAACAAAAAAAAACAACACAAAAAAAGTGGTTGCAACATTGCTGTCACTGCTATGGCTTCCAAATGGTGTACTATCATGATTAAGACGACTTGCTAGCAAACAGCATCCCTACATTACACAGATGTACTCCTACCTGGAATAGGAGATATTATAGAAATAACTATATTTATAACAAAGACCACATTCTCTGGTCTTTCCACCTGTGTTATAATTGGTCAAGGCTAAACTGATGACCATGATAAGGAAAACACAGAAATTTAAAGACTATTTTTTTGCTGGATACAGCTCATAGATACATTCCGTCTGCCTTTTTTGAACTTTGGCCAATTCCAGTAAAGTTGTCTAAAGTGGCTTCAAGGCTCTGCAGAGAGATCTCAGTGTTCAGTTTAGTTCTATCATCAGCAAAATCCTTTCCACAAACAATGAACACTGCAGCGTTCTTTGCCAGTGGCACACAACAAAGTCTATTTTTGTAATAGCCTGAGGTGCCGTTCCATGGCAGATCAGCGTTAATCATTTTCTTTTCTGTAATTTGTTCTGTCTTGCTGTTTCACTCAGCTATGTGACAAACCCATCTCTTGACATGACTGATGGAACTGGGTGTGACATCTCACATCACCCACTGTCGTACCTGACCAAAAAATAGTTTGCACTGATAAAAAAAAGTTCAGCCTTCCAGGCATAGAAATGGGGGAAAAGAATATTCCCCCCACTTACAAGCTTTGTAAAATACATTCTCATCAGTGCCTATAAGCAGCACTATTTTAAATAAGAATGTTCAGAAATATGCATGAAATTTTGCATACTAACTTCAGCTTATTAGGCTAACAAAGAGAGTGTTAGGTGAGGTGCCTTTATATGAATGTTCTATTGAAAAGACAAGGTTGGTGGAGAGCCTATCTTTTATGGAAATAAGGTAAACTACTGTGGAGTAGTTCCTTTCACTGAGGGTCAGTTCCCAGCAGGATTTTGAAATGTCAACGATACAGAAACAAATACAAGTTACAAAACAATTTTCTTTAGTAACTCATTTCTTACATTGCATTGGCATAAAGGTGAGCCTAATGAAATTCTGAGGTTTAAGCTTGTGTTTTTAAGACACAAAAATATACACGTTTCCCAAAGAGAGGATTAATTATTTTTTTTCCCATTTGCCAGTTCTGCTTTTACAAAATTATTTTAACAGACATGTGATGATACTGTTACTAAAGATATTTTTTTTTTCCTGTAAAAAACCTGCAGGTTTTAGCACTTCCAATTTTTTCTCTCCAGTTTTCCAAGAATGGGGTAATAACTTCAATGTTTACATTTTGTGTTTAAATGTTATTATCACTGTCTTTAATCACAGGGTAGTAACATTTTTTTCCCTGCAAACTGAATTACACCCAGATGACCTATAATGCCAAAGATAATCTGTGGAAAGTAAAGAGAGAAGACAGTTTTTTAATAGCTTTATTTGGGGAAAGTAGTATGATCTGAAACCTACTGTCCCATAATAAAAAACAAAACATGAAAAAACACCATCTTGCACACACAGCACAAACAAGCCCTCAGGTATATCATCACATTTACTTCAATGCATATGCAGAGTAATATGCATATCTTATCCAGATTTGTCTCGCTAAGAGGCAGCATGGACTGGATGAACAGAGAGAGGAACCTGTGCTATATAATGTGGAAATATTTTGTTAAAGGAGGACCAGAGCATTCTAGTGATCATAATGTCTGTAAGCTCCTGAAAATCTGTACAATGCAAATTGCATTCGGTTGGTGTGTCCTGTAACAGGTTTGGATTAGGAAATGATACAGTGTATGACACTGTAACCTTGGCCGGTTCATATGAAGGAGCACACCTGCATGCTGCGTATTGAAAGCGGGATAATTCATTCAAATTACCTGCATTGCAGCTGAACAACTCTTAAACTCCTCTGAAATCCTATAGCATTTTATGCTACCTCCCAGGCACGTCGAAAGCCACTTGTCATAAGATCATATAATCCATTTCTCATGCAGTACGCTAGAGACAGACAATTACTGTCAGTGCTCAGTACTGCAGTTTTTATCATCTTCTAGAACAAAAGATACAGGCTTGGTTGGGGCTTTTTAAATGTATTTATTTAATTTTATTTTATTTTTTTCTCCCCTCCAGGGAAGGAAAACAGTGAGAGCTTTGTCAGCCTTTTTGGCCATGAACCTTGAAGAACTCACTCAGTTTAACAGCCTTAATATCTTTGCAGCCCCATAAATAAAGATCTGTTTTCCCAAGGTAGCTGGCATTTCAGAAGGAGATACAAAAGAGTGAAGTAAAAAGACAGAGAAAGCAAACAATGATAGTTCAGATTGGGCAATCACCAGCCTAACCCTTTTGACATTGAGGCTGGCAGCTTGCTATAAATTATCATTCTACTCAAGAGAAGAATTGTATTTGATATGCACCAAGGTAATTTAGACAGAAAAATTGCATGGTGTCTTTTCTAGCAACCCGGGTGACCTTATTTTGCCAGGTTATTGTAACAGAAAGGGACCAGACTTGAAGCGCCAACCGCTGGCAGTTGTTCCTCTGCATTAATTGATGTTTCAAACTGAAACTCACAACACAAATGGCTGGCTAAGTTTTTTGTATTTTGTTTCCCATCACAAAAGGCTACCTACATTTTCTGTAAGCTGAAGTCCTTTACATTTTCTTTACAAGAAAAATTAACGTCCCTCATAACGACATCCAATCCTGTACTGTGCTACAACCCTGTGCAACATAAGGATTGATGTGTTACTCATTTTCATGTCTGTGTTTAAGCCTTCTTCCCACGGGGTACGTTGCTTGCTTTTCAGTAGTGATGCCCCTTAAGAGCAGCAGGGCTTCAGTACTGCTACAGGCTCCCTAACATTACAGCCTTGCAGATGTCAAATGGTGTTCCAGTGAAGCCTGCTGGCTGTGTGGTATTCATGTGCTTGGATCTTTCCCCTCCAGGCTCTTTCTAGCTTTCCCTTCTTCCTTCCTCCCTCAAGAGCCTTTTGCTTGGCATATTTCCCAACTACATTAGTCATGCCAGAAACAGAACCACGTATCTCAATTGAGCTGGTTCCACAAGCTGCCCGAGAGCCCTTATGAGGCCAACAGACCATACAGCTTTGATAGTTTTGTGAGAAATACACTGCTTATGGATGAGGAAGCAGTAATTGTCTATTTCAAGTGCTATTTCTGGGCTTCTAATAGTCGTAAATGTGAAGTTTGTCTGGTATAAACAGGAAACTTAAGGCTATTGTTTAAATGTGTTTAATGCTACGGTCGTCAAACAAGCCTGGATAATCCATAGCCTTATATTTTTAAATGTAAGCCTATTTGTATTTAACTGTCCACGTACTTGTTATTCCTCTGGAGAGACTCTCTAGATTTGATGGTATATCTATCTATGTTAAAGCTAGTTAGAAATATGGGGAAAAAAAAAAAAAAAGAAAAACAGAAACAATATCCCAATAATTTTCAACTTGTCATCTCTTCATCAAGAAAAAAAGAATAAAAAAAAAAATCAGAAGTTTAGTGTCTGGAAAAAAAAACTAAAGCGAGACAAACCAAAACAACAACAACAACAACAAAACCAACCAACTTAATTTTCCCAATAAAATCTTTGTGGAATTTTTCATGTATCACTCCTTCTAAATGTGTCTGCTTGTGAATTTCATGGTAATGACAGAGAGATGGATAGCTATAGGCAGATGTCGGATTTATAGTCTTGGATTAACCTCTACTGAGCTTCCATAACTTTTATAAATCAAGTGGAAATAATTCCACAAGATTAAAATCCATCTTCACAAAACACTGTTTATCAGGGTGAGAAAGAGATGGAGAAAGAGAAGTTGGCCAAGAAAATGTGTTTGTCCATTCAAAGGGCTAGGCATCCACAGCTGAAAACTGTGTGAAAGGTATTAACATAATTTTCACTTATTTATGGAAGAAAGGAGTGTATAGCTCATGTAAGAAGGGACTTATCACTTGGGAGAAATACAGGGAAACTGTCATGACATATAGGAAGGTAATAAGAAAGGCCAAAGCCCTCTTAGAAATAAAACTAGCAAAGGAAATAAAACAGAACAAAAAGGGCTTCTTCAAATATATCAGTAGTAAAAGGAACAACAGGGGAAGTGTGAGGCCACTGCTGAGTGAGGCACAGCCCTGATCACTGAGGATGCAGAGAAGGCAGAGCTGCTGAATGCCTTCTTTGCTTTGATCTTTAACCCTGAGACCAGCCCTCGAGAACTTCAGACCCTGGCTGCAAGAAAAAAAAACTGGAGGAGGGAAGACTTTCTGCTAGTCAATGGAGATTGGGTTAGTGATCAGTTAAGGAAATTGAATATACATAAATCCATGGGCCCTGATGAGATACACACGAGTATTTAAAGAACTGGCTGATGTCATAATTTTCGCTAGATCATGGCAAATGGGAGAGGTGCCTGAGGACTGGAGGAAAGCCAATGTCACTTCAGTCTTCAAAAAGGGCAAGAAGGAAGATCTGGGAAACTAGAGACGAGTCAGCCTCACCTCCATCCGTGGAAAAATGATGGAGC
>NW_008594190.1:0-36698 GCF_000691845.1 Merops nubicus | reverse complement strand
CAGCCCCGGCCCCGGCCCCTACCCCGCATCGCCACCTCCAGGGTGCGGTGGCCGTGCCCCTGCTGCTGGGCTGGCTTCGCCTGCGTGCCCGGGTACCCCTTCCCCGTTAAAATGTCAGGGAGAATTGGTGAAGTCTTCTGGAAATGTTTCTTTTCAGTAGAAACGGCAGAATCACAAAACCTGAAAATTGGAGTGGACACAGAGTATGCATAGGCATGCCACTTTGTAGAGAGATCCCCAATTTAACGGACAGAGGGGCTTCCTCCTACATCCCAAATGGGCTTTGTGATTAGTGGGTAGCTAGTATTTTCAAAGAGTACTGCTTGATTGTATTTATGTAAGGAGAAAACATGTCCAGCAGGACAGGTGGAAAGAAACTCACCACAACATAAATGTGTGTGCAATTTTTTCACCTAGAAGACTGATTGAGGTCTAGACCCTTGTTTAAATCAATCTGGGCAAAAAACTGAAATGCTACATTCTTCTCCCCAGACCAAATAAGTATGCTGATTGACAATATGGCTACAGATTATACAAGAAGAGAAATATTTCTCCATTAAACATTTCAAAATCTCTTGTTTCTTTCTCTTCCAAACAGTAAAGGTGTTTTAAATTCTGAAAAATCAATTTCTGCCTAGCTCAAAATGCTCAGTAGTCTTACTGATCTGGGCAATATTAGGGATTCAGAGATCAAGGCCAGATTATTAATCTGTAAAGTAGCCACAAGCCTGGAATTACTTAGGTCAGAATGAACTGTGAAAGGCTTAGAAATTGTCCTTCATTCTTCCAAGTGGGTGTAATCACACTTTTGGTATTTCAGACACTTGATTACATTTGTACTGCTTTATTTGCGTACTTTCAAACTGATTTTTTTTCCTCCACTTCTGCATTATTTTCATATTTTGCAGTGTCATTTTCTCAGAAATCAGGTTGTATCCTGAAATGCTCTCATGCTCCACAGGAGATGGAATATGTCTCTCTGTGTGTGTTTGTAATTTTCCAATGATCAGAGTTAAGCTAAGCGATTGCTAGGACTAGGCACGGCATATGCTGTTTTAAGTGTGTTGCATTGATGTTGAGAAAAAGATTATCAGTAGATTGGTAGTGGCCCTCACAGTGAATATGTCTAGAATAAGAATCCTAAACATTTTGGTATCCTAACTTGTTACTCAAAGATCCACATTTCAACAGAATATAATCATTACATTCTACTTAATAGCGTTGAGTGTTTTTATACTTTGGCCAAACGTTAAGAATTTGTATAATTAGCTGCAGCTTTCTCACCCACCATACCATTTTTGATTCTGTGCAGAGCCTCTAAGGAGCAAAGCTGTCACTGCCACCTAGTGTCCTCAGACCAGGCTTCTGCAGCTTTATACTGACAGAAAAAAAAAGCATTTTCATGACAGGATCGAATTCCTTCTCCGGTTTCTCAGCTAGTAGTAAATTGCATGGAGCTCACAGTACATCTTACAGGGTTTATGAACTTTCTAATATATTAATGAATTTAAAGGACAACTGTCTAGTTTCTCACTTTGGAAAGTTTAAATGCTGTTTGCTCACTTCTTTCTCTCCTGGCATATGTATTTGTATCCTCCAAGTCCCACTTATTCAGGATCATGTAACCGCCACAGAAACTAATCCCAAGGAACATCTGACAGATTCCTTTTCCTGTATTATCCTTTCTCCCCTTCTGAAAGGTTATCCTTAGCAGAGATTAAAAAGGATATAAAAGGCATATTAATCAACAACAGTTCATGTACTATTAGTTAGATTTATGTAATTCCACATAACAACTAGCAACCTGGTGGGAAGTTATTAGTTCTGCTTGTATTATATTCTGGGGCATAATTGTCTCAGCCTCTCATGGACCTTTCCTCACTCATGACATCTCAGGGAAAGCAGCGATTTCAGCCTGTGCCTCAAGAAAAGGACTAATTCCTTTTCGGTGCCTGATGGTCTTGGGTGATATTCCATATGGGTCCCCACCAGGCACTCGTGAAATATCCTCATGAGGTCCTAGGGCTTGCAGACAGTTTTCCTTTCTGGCTGATGACAGCGTCAGGGCCCCTCTGGCTCAGACCTCAGCCTTGCACTTCCTCAGGAGAAGCATTTTTTGTTTTCCATTTTTTCTTAACAGAATGCCAGGAACTGACAGGCTGGTACTTTTCTCAGTGGAGGTAGAACTAACCACAGAGTGGTTCACATACCGCGCTGGGGATGCAGGCACAAGAGCTGGAGCTGTGCTTGGACTTGAGCCGAAGGCTGCTTCCAGTCAGCTGAGTGGTAAACAGGAATCCGACTGTTTGGGCTGGAAAGCAGCTGGATATCATCATGCTGAAGCCTCTTGAAAATCCAGCTGCCTGTGCAGTACCTTTTTCCCCTGCCAAATATTCAACGTTAACAGAAGTTTTCGGAGATGTGAACAATGTTCATTGACGTCTGCTTCCCTGTCCACCTTTGCTCCAGAACTATGAAATTCAGAGCACTCAGACCAAACAATCCCAAACTAGGGAAGATTCTTCATTATTTTGACACAATTTTCCAAAAAGTCTTTATACTGAGAATAAGGAGAGCTAGGGTTACTTGTCCAGACCCTTATTTAACTGCAGAGCAATTTAGCTAAATTGCAGTCAAATATCAAGCCTTATTTTTTCAGGTACGCTATGGCTGTCAAAAATTATTTTTATACAGTACTGAATCAATTTCTGGTTCTTATGCATAAAGAACTGTACTGACTTTTTCCCTAACAGTTTTACCAATATCATATAATATGAGAAGAACTTTGATTTTAGTCCACTTTAATTTTTTCCATTTGTAGAGGGTTTCCTTGCATTTCGTTTAAGTGTATTAAGGTCTGGAATTCATTAATTCATATTTTTACAGTCAGAAGAGACAATTAAATCTGTTAGGTTATCTTGATTGGCTACCTGTGTTGTGTAAGTTACAGAATTAGTTTCACCTAGTCCACTGGTGGGTAAGCCTGGCAATTTTTGCCTGCTTAAAGGTATCCACTGTTGATGTGCTTTGCTTGGCAGGCCTGGCTGATTGACTTAGGGGTTCATTTTGAGGAGGTGGAAGAGAACAGTGTAGTTTCATTAGCTAATTAGCTAATTTCATTAGCATTTAGCATTCAAACTGATGTGGAACTGAATTTCACAGCATTTCTTAATGCCTTCCATGACAATAAAGACTAATTCTAACAGTTCTTATTCTGCATATTTGAGGGGTCTTTAATTTTTTCTCTCTTTCTGTATTTCTCCTCTGTTTTTATAAATTCATTTTCTCAGAGGGAGAAAAAACAGATTTTTAAGTAGAGGTGAAAAATTTAATGAAATACACAAGTTAGGGTTTTTGCTTTTTATTCAATAGGTCTGTCCTGCTTTTATGGCATGCAGCAAACTAAATTTTAAGTAATTTCACAATGTCATTTTATCCCTCCAGTTTGTTTAATTTTATTTTTTAAACAGAAAAATAATCACAGCCCCACATCATTAGCATTGATTGAAAAAAAAAAAAAAGGAACAAAAAACCATCTTACATTGTACTGAAACAATTGATATAGATATGAAAAATTATACTCTTTTTAAGATTTTAATTCAGATGTTCAGGTTCTCTTCTGGCACAGCTAGGCATAACCTCTATAAATGTCACTTGAACCTCTTCATTTTACACCAGCTAAAAATATGGGCAGTGTCACCAGATGTAGATGCAAGGATTCAAATGGCATGATTCTGCTGTTGGTGCTGCTTCTCTCTGGTTTCCCCAGTATTGTACAGGCTGGTGAATTCTGCAGGGAATATTCTTCCCTTTTCCTGCTTTTCTGTCTGCTTTGGAATAACACCTCGCTGCTTCTATACCTTCTGCTTGTTCCAAAGATGATGTGGGCATCCTTTCCAGGGAGACATTCTCATTCAGCTGCCTTTGAATTCTTTAACTTCATTGTCATAGCCTGGTGTTGTCCTGCTCAGGGAGTCACCACACAGTCCTGGCTCATTCATTACACATTCAAATTCCCAGTACATTAACAGGAAATTCACAAATTGATGAAGGGTTAGTTTAAAGATATAACACTCCTGTGTTTATCAGGTCTATTTCTTGGGAAATCAAGGATTTCTTTCATCCTTGAAAGATGCTAGACCTGCTCAGATTACTGGGAATTAATAGTGCTCATGATCAGGTAGGATGTATCCAGCATCTTACTTTAACATTAGACTATCTTTAAATGGTGTAATGCCTCTTGAAATGATAATAATTTCTTTTATTCTTTCCTATTAAGTTAATTCAGTCCCAGACTGACATGCAGCTATACAGTTCCATATATACAGTATACATCTAGTGGTAGGTAACCAGTGCCTGTTCACAGAACCTTGCTGTCCTCTAATAAATCTAGATGCCCATATAATTACTTCTGTGTATTACAAGCTGCTCTGCAGCCTGTAGTATGGCACTCTGATGTAATTAGCACCAAAATATGGAGTTAGTATGCATGACACGGATAATTCTTTTGCTCCAGATGCTGTATTCAAACTGCAGCGGTCCGTTGAAGAAGTAGAGATAACCTAAGGAAAGGAAAAGTTAAAATTAATTAACTCTGAGAAAACTGTGTTGTCAGATTAAGATTTCCCTTCAGATAAAAACTATCTTGTTTGTTTTCACTTTTAATAACCCTCTTAAATGCAATATTTTAGTATTTAGAATGCTGAGCTAAATTTTCAAAGGTTCTCATTCCATTTGCCAGACCTGGATTGGTGTTTTAAAATAACTGATATTTTAACCTAGTGTCAAGATCTGCATTTTTTTACTATACAGCATTTGCTTAGGAAAACACAGGGTTTGCCTGTTAATGTTTGAGACTCTGACTTGGAAACACTCCTTGAAGAGCTGGATAAGAATGGGCTCCATTTGAAGGAATGGACACATAATACTTCTACATCAAATATATCACTGTATGTTCCCTGAGCAAGAAGGCAGATCTTTTCTGGCTCCTCAATTATGTATGTAAACGGTTTATAAGGGCACATTGGCCAGAAGGTAGTTTAGATCAGAAATACGATTCAGTTGAGAATAGAAGTGTTGATGTGAAAAAATGAAAATTACAAACGACAGAATTCCTTACAGGATCTTAAATTTAAATGACAACTAATCGTAATAAAGTCTCATTATCAGATTATGTACCATTTCTTTCATAGACTGCATCCACTCTATCACCAATTCCTGCAAATTCTTCTTCTATCAGCCTGGGGTAGCCTGCTTCCATAACCTCCGACTCTTCATCATAACTATATTAAACAAAAAAGAAAATAAAAATTCAGAGGATTGAAATGGCCTGGGAATTTGGCCTGTGAGCTTTATGTGCTTTGAAGCTACCCACATCAGAAGCAGCCAGCAGTCTTTAGGTATTTCATCTCTAGTGTAATAATGAAAGTCAGGGCAATAATCAGGTCTCTCTTCCATCAGACGTACAAGCTCAATAAACACAACACTAAGAAAGCTGCATTTTCAGAGCTGACCCATACAGTACTTGTTATTATATGGAGATGATGGTACCTGCATGCACTGGCACTACGAGCCTATCCTGAGGCTGCTTGGCACAGTGAAGTACTGGAAAGTGATGATAATGTCTTAATTATGCATCAGACCTGGCTGCAAGCCCCACTCCTGGGCAGCAAGACCCAGCCATCCTCGGGTGGGACAGATTTCTCACTCTCACAGCACTGATACCATTTTGTGTCACACCAGCAGCCGAAGGAAGCAAGATGGCAATTTTGTCTAGGACACGTGACCACACTACAAACTCTCCTGCATCAGGGCACTTTATTCTCCTTTCCTTTCTTTCACTCTTTCAGCTTCTCAAGGCTATGCCATATGTTTTTAAAAGCCCTGCATACACCTTTACAATATGTTCTACACAGCTACAGCACCAACGAAAGCCATAGACTGGAAACGTGAGACACGGTCAAGTGCCTGGTTTGAAACAACCTGCTGATTTTATTTTTCTATTTCTGGACAGGTTATGACTAAGGACACACCAGTCTGTCTCCAGCTTACCTCCAGTACTTATTTCCGGTAAAAAAGAGAGTCTTGCCAGTGTCTTTAATATGGACAGCAGCATCTATTCTTCTCATTTCTTTTGGGAATCCCATTTCATATATCTTTTTAGGAAAGTCTTCAACTATGTCATAGCCATTCAAAGCCCATACTTTCTTTCCTGCAAATAAGAATAAAGTATACATGAAGCTTTTGTACAGGCTCATCTTCAAGAGAAGAATAAAATGAGGGTGTCATGATCCCTATTTTTATACAACTAACAGATTCTTAGGTCACATACTCGGCAGCATTAAACCATGATAACTCTGATCCCAGGCATCTGAGCTTAATTGTACATCTGATTCATGGAGAATTATACAGCTTTCCATGGGGTGAAACCAACAGAGTTTGGGTTATGAGTGAGGAAGGTAGGATTTTTTATTCTTCTGTTGATTTCCTTTACATCACTTATTGAGCTTGACTAAAGATGTGTATTTTTCTGCCAACAACAAAACTGAAAACTCACCCTTAAACATGAACACAAGGTCTTTGATAGGGTTTTCATAAGCTGCATCTATTTTATTTGGAAGCTCTGGCCAAAAGGACTTAAGCAACACCAGTTCTGCCTCAACCATCTGAGGGTGCAGTCGCCAGAAAAACCTAGCTCAGAAAAAGAAAATATCATTTACTTTTCCTCTCATACTACAGAATAGCAGTATCTTTGATGTGCTATACTGAAAATTAGTTAACAGAGAATTAATTTTTTTTCATAACGTAGAATTTTCAATACATAAAGCCCCTTGCAGACCTGTCCTTTCCTTATAGTCACCTAGCTGCAGACCATTTCCATCACATACAGTTATCATCTTTGTTGTTATACAACAAAGAAACACTGCTGTCCTAAGTAAGGCTTCTGAATGTAGTACAACTTAATTCAAGTAAGTGTTAATAGGTTGTACATATTGAAGAAAGCCCTGTGAAATGAAAAATGTGTGCAAATGGTGTCAGTCTTCAACCATATCATCTTCACTTCATATTACTGGGCAGTCAAGTCTGTACTTGTATTATAAATCCTGTTTCTTAGAGGCATCTATATTGATTTGTGATTTTTAAGAATTTATGTTTACTCAAATCTTTAGTAAAATACTGGAAAGGTGGTTTTGCTTGCTCAATTTTTATCTGGTACCCATCACCCGTGATATGACAGCCTCTTTACCTGTCCTTGAAGACCAGCATTTCTCCACGAAGTTCTGTTATTGCATCAAGTGATAATTCTACATCACATTTCTCTGGTGTTTTGGGATGTTTTGGGTTGGGATCTTTGTCTCCAGCACCTGAAATCATATCACATGATCTAAGTTTACAACATTCATTTATTTTCTGTGGATCACGATACTGAGCAGAACATGGAAGAGTTCCCAAACAGCATGATGAATACAAACCATATGTACTGGAAAAAGTCTGCTCTCTCTTTCTCTCCTTTAGCCAAATACACTCATAGACAATGCAGTTCAGGTGTGCTGCAAAGATGTTAAATGGGCTTGCTTTCTTTATGTCAAGTTTTGATGGTCCCCCCAGAGTTTTATTCTTTCCATGGAAAAAAAAATACGGATAGTTCTTTTTCTCCCTTTAGGTTCTGTTTTACCTTCTCTTTTGAGGTAGGTCAAAAAGTATAAAGACTCTGCCCACCACTAAAGGAGACAGCAAAGTGACCAACTGTCCTCTGCAGTGTTAGTTCCTTTTTTTTTTTTTTTTTTTCCTCTGAACTATTAAATCTAAGCAACTTTTGTTCCTGAAATCTAGTTGCCAAGAATCCAGTGAAACGGTCTTAATCAGTCCTGGCTGTTGCTATTGAACATCTGCAGCACTTTAGCAACTGTGCAGTGCATCTGTAACAGGTTATGACAACACAGGAAATATATGTTATACAGACTTACCATAGAGCTCCTGGATGCCTTGCACATCATCATCAGGAAGCACAAAACCAGTTTTTCCAGTATATGTGTAAATTGGAAACATCAGAGCTCCAGGGTCTCTAGAATGTTCAAGTCCCAGTGAATGACCAAATTCATGGGCAGCAACAAGAAACAAGTTATACCCTGTAACAAATCACAGTGAAAGTAAATGTGTAGCTCATTGTATCACCAACACGGACTTGGACACATCAACTAATCTTAACAGTGTGCTTTAACACAAGGGACAATGAAGGAGAAAACTGGATAAATGGAAAAATTATGTATAATTGCTTGTCTTTTCCAAACTACCCTGGGTTTTGCTTGATAAGGGCCTGATCAATTGAGTTTCTCATAGCTAGTGTTCAACCTAAATCTTACTTGACAATGTCGTTCTGTAGGCAGATTTAGATTTCTAGAAATTTCTTAGCAACTCTGGAAAGCTCTAGGGTGAAGTCTCAGCCCTACTTAATAAAAAAAAAAAATAATAAAAAAAATAAAAATTGATGGGAATTCACCTCCACTAGATAGTCCATATTGTTTTCAGTGTTGCAGAAAGTAGTTTTAATGCCAAGACAGTAAAATAACACAGTGCTGAAAATAAATAGTGGTTTGGTCTATTAAAGCTCTGTCCTGAAATGGTGAGCTGAAGAACTTTCAAATTAATTGCAAGTAGACAATTTGCAGCTAAGTATATGCATTTTCTGTAGGGTTCAGTGTGGTAATTCCTATCATCTGTGGTCAGAATTAGCTGCTGTAGAGCTCAGTGAAAGGCCAAGATGACAAAATACCTTGTTTGGTTTTTAACCACTTCACTTAGGAGGTGTATATCTTAAAATTTATGCTAGGCATGTTATACTTCCATTTATGATTGGAGGTTAAATCCAGCTTCCTATGAGGGCACAGTGAACATAATGATGAAGGAACAGTAAACAGACAAAATAAACTGTTAACAGACCTCAAACAGGACAAAATTTTCCATCACCATTTCAAATAATCTCAGGCATTTCTGTTACCTCTAGAATCATCTGACCAAGCTTCATCATCATCAAAATGGGCATCTCCTCCATAGTCTGGCCCCGGGGGAAAAGCATGAGCCAGTAATCCAGAGGGTCCATCGAAGGGGTAAAAGTCACCATGTTCTATAAAACATACAAAACAAGTAAACTGATTATCCCACCCTACTGGCAGCAATGTAACTAAAAATAACTGGTTCTGTGTTACCTTTAGTGCCAAAGGAGATCATGATATCAGCTGTACCACTTCGTATTCGTGTGAAGTTCAGTGGTGTCACATCAGACCAAACTTTGAATGCTTTTTTGAAAGCTCTGTCTACTTCAGCACGTCTCAGATCTGCAGTGTAATTTATAATTCTATAAAAAAGATTAATACCTCCAGTTAAATTGTGTGAATTGAAGAAAATGTGAAACACATTTTTATCTGAACGCATAACTCATTAGAAGCTTTTACTTTTTCCCTGCCCATGTTTTTATCTAAAAACAAAAAGCTCAACAGTATTTAATAGAAGAAACCAAACTATTTCTATGTTCATTACAATCACTCAGAGACACCTGAAATGATCCAACAGCTTTCTGTAATTGGTTTTATATGCACCAGAAGATATAGAAAATGACAGATATATTCCGTATTAAGTCAAATCGTATCACTACCTTCAAATTTTTCTATGCCCTATAAAATTTCTTATGATACTCACTTCCTAGAGGAGCAAAATATAACCCAGAGAGCTTTTTATAGGCTAGAAACATCATTATCAAAGTAAAATTTATCACCATATAACTGATAGAGTTCAGAGATTTCATATTTGGAATCTGCTAAAGAAACTCAAGTTGCAGCTGGTCAAAATCCCCTGTTGATGACCTTGTGTTATCACAGGAGCACCTATCAAGGGCAACTTTCCAAGGTCACGACAGAGCGATTTGTCTGACCAGGCAAATATCTAAATCTGGACTGTGAAATGGAAGGGAGACCAGGATCAGTCCCTGCTCTCACAGCCACATCCCACAGACTGTTTTGCATCTACACTGCCTCGTCCTGGACACAACCTAGTTGAAGCAGACACTAAACTAGGTCCAGAACAGACCTAAGAAGTGATCTAGAGAATAAATACTCTGAGGATCAGTGGTGAGACGCGTGATCTTAGACCTACTCCTCTTTCATTCAGCACCAAGTTGTGCCCAGAATGTCTATGTGGAAGCCAGATGACAAGTTACTAGTTTACACCACACCAGCTTTCCTTCATGTCAAAGTGCAATGGATAAAAACCAACCAACCAAACATCTTTACTTCCTTAGGCTGTAAGGTGGGCTTGGGAGACTTTTCCAAAAGTGGGGCTGTAAGGATTTTAAACTGCAACATGAATTTTGTCAAACTCAAATGCATCCTTCTCTCATCATATACGATTGGACAAGGTACCTGGAAAGAGGGTAGTAACACCAACAACACTCAAAATGCCATGCATTTACCTGTATGTCAAATTAGTTTTTGACCATTTGAGTTTTCTAGGAAAAAAGTTATATTCCCCCACGTCTGGGACACCACATCTTGGTTTCTGCATCAGCTCATATGTTTCTTCATCTAATTTTCCTGTCACCTCCAAGCCAAAAAAAGCTTGCATTTCTCGAAGTTTAGATGCCACTGTGTTGGCAGTCTTCCTCATCATGCCAGCAGGATTTGGACGGAGATCATAGTGAGTCCTGAGATAGCGCTAAGAAGGGAAAAAGAAGTAATAAGTCTAGTTTCCAAGCAGTTGTAACTGCACTACTGTTTATAAAACATGGAAATGAACTCTTTTATACTGTACCTCTGCAAACTGAAGGTCTTTCTCTGTGAATTCATGGCTATCTTCAAGGGGAATAGGGATTGTCAGGCAAAATGACAAACCCAGCAAGAAAAACAAGACGGCTGAAAGTCTTGATTGCATCATGTTGGATTCGTGAAGTCTGGAGCCTTGATGCTTTAGAGAGCAGTTACCTTTACTTTTATAGTCCACATCCAGTGAGTCACCACTTAGGGACAAGTTAGAACTTCCTTGTTGCTGAAAGTAAACATGCTTAGACGGCTACTTTTTCCCTCCTCCCCAACACTGTGGTTTAGGCGTCTGTTGTCCCACTGAGGGCTCTGAAACTGTATCCTCACATAAACACAGTCTCTGAATGTTGACATAGGTTGTGGGAAGAAATGGGCAGATGCAAACCTCACTTCTTGATTATTTTGCCGTAACTTACACTGGCAATAACTGGCAGCAACTTTGCAATAACTTACACCTCTCTGCTAGAAAAACTGACTTTCTACTACTTGAAAGACAACAAAAATATGTAACAATCTTCATGATTTTTAAAATAAATTCTGCAACTTTTCAGTAGTTCAGCAGCAATTTTTAACAGCTGGAATAGGTCATACACACTTCAACTGTTAATAAATGCCGCCTTGGCTGATAAGAAATAACATTATGCAGTATACATTAGAATATTACATTTCCTTGTTTCTGTAAAGAAACATAACTCTAAAGCATTAACAAAAATTTTACTTCAGAGATCCTTAAGGTAATTTCCTATTCATCTTTCAGAATAATTTATTGCCCAAGATGTATTTAAAAAATACAGAAATGTTAAATATCAGGAATTAGTTTTGAATATTAAAAAATGTTTTTTATTGGTAGTGAAGTAGGTCATGTTTGCAGTCACTAGTTCATACAATTTGTCTTCCTCAAAAAAATTAATTTAATTTACTTCATGAGTGGAGCACAGCCATACTTCAATGAGATAGCTGCTATTCTAAGAGAGGCAATCTACCAGCTGCAGGTAGGTAGTGAATCTGTATGTCTAGAATGACAGAAATATGTGATTTTGACTTATGAGGTGGATAACAGGATAAATCTTGCATTATGACAGACATGGGCATCATTATGCTTCAAAGCTTCAAGATCATTTCTTTCTCCCCAGGGTCACTCCAATCTCAGCTGCTGCTAAGACTTGTATCATATCACATGCCCACAAGCACGGGTCCAATGGGAGGTGCTGTTTCTGTTGAATCCACCTTCCTCTTCCATGGAAATTATTCCTGTATGGAAAATCTCAGGCAGCTTTCTTGTAGACAGTGGTACACGCTTTCTGGAATACAGCACCCTGCTATGGATATTGCCTTGTTGACAAAACAGGAAAAGGACAAATATCAGTGAAGCTGGACGTGTAAAAGCTCAATTTGTTACTCAATGTCAGCCTTCTGTCTTAGGATGACAAACAGCAGAAGCAAATAAAACTGAGTGGAATTTGTAAGTAGGATATTTCTACCTCGTTGCCCAACCCAGGCAGTTCTAAATCTGGTTACACCAATTAGGGATAGAGAACATCTGTTCAGACAGTTTGTATATTCTCCTTTACATTGTCCATTACCAGCACTGAGACTTTTTTATCCAGTAATGGTGGCATAAAGAGTGCTCTCCCCTGAAATGCTTCAGGACAAGCACAGAATCCATAGTGCTGATGTTCTCACTGTGCTCCTTGCTAATGCAGACTGACAGATAATGTATTTGTCATAGTTCTTTCCTTCCAGCATTTCTGTATTGATATTTGCAGCATTGCTTTCATTAATGTTCGGGTACTCAGTTGTGTGGTAAGCAGATTTTACAGTGAATTTTGCCTGCTTTGTGTAGAGCTGAGGAGCAGTGGTGCTGCCTTGCCATGGTTTTCGTGGCTGTAAGGAACACTTTCTTCAGACCATGAAGCTGTGAGTGTCACTGCTCTGCAGAACAATACTAGACATATGTCAGAAATCTATGAGTAAAATGGATAGTTTAAAACTCCACAGGTAACATTCCTATGAATTCCTGGTTCTCTGAAATTATCTTTCTTGTACCTAAGGGAGTATGACCATGATTTATGGTGGATAATTTTACACCACCATTTGTATTCCACTGCCCTTTGCTAGGTTTAACCAGAAGTTTTTTATTCTGTGTCAGGCCCTTATACCATCACTCTTTCTCAGGTCTAATGTTGGAATCTGACCTACTGTTACTGCAGAAATGTGATCAGTCCATCACACTTTATGAAAATTGTTAATAACAACTATTTTCTTAGGCACAAGAGTAAAATTAAAGAACAGTGTTAGCCTATCAAATGATGTTCCAAGGAGGTGTGGAGTACTGTTCTTCATAACATTTAAGCTGCAGTAGTCAAAGAAGCAATAAGTAGAACTGTTTTGCATGAAAAGAATGATAGATGAGGTAGGAAAGAAGCATTTTTCACTTTCTAGCCTCTGATTTTTTTTACACAGATGCTCTGAAGTCCTTCAAAGTTAACAATGAAAACTCCTTCAAAAACTTTGCCTTCGGTACCCGTTGCACAGCTGTACTGAGGCATTTCCAAGCAATACTTGAAAAATTGGACAAAGAAATTATAGGCAGCTTTTCTGAAAAAAAAAAAAAAACAAACAAACAAACTTCCCTTACTAGATTTGTGTAAGAGATGCATAAGCTGAGTCTTTTGCTATTATAACACAATGCAACAAACAAGTGGAAAGACAGTCCACTCTTATGAACAAATTCTGCAAGTGAGTAGAAAAATGCACAAAGATAAAAAAGGCAGGAAGTCTGTAACTATTTTGTCACAGGGAGTAAATCAAAATGCTAAAAGAGAAATTGATTTCTGAAAGATTGTGTGTAATGAATCACCTGAGAGTAGACTGTGGCTGAATCGTGTTTTCTGCACATTCAGTCGATACCTTTGGGAGCCCAGCCATATAAATATACCTGTTCCAATATGTTTTGTTACACATTTTATTGCTATTTATATTACACCAATGTCTGGAAGCCTATATTAGGGCATGGATTTTTATGTCCTCTGTACACAAACCAAAGAAATTCTGGTGAAAGACTGTGCAAACAAGAACATAAAAGGGTCAATGAAAATGAGCAGTATTCTCCTTTATTTTTTTCTGAAACAGCATCACAGAATGATTATTTTCATAAGGGGAGGCAAAAAACCTTGACAGAGATGGAAACTAAGTACAGACCTCTGAAGCTGTCTTACCTCAATACATTGACTCCCTCAAGCCTCAAGCAAATGAAGTTTTTAAAGTTGGTGATGCTAAATGAGAATATCAAAGCCTGCCAGTGGTGGGCAAGTTAAGATTGTAAGATATGAAATCTATGGCTGAGGCTCAAGGGATGCCACTGGCTGAGTTAAAGAAAAAAAAAAAAAAGGAAGAGATGTAGATGAGGGTAAAAGCAGTCAGCAGTGGTTCATAGACCTTGTGCTGACCCCAGTGCAAACAAGCACACATGGAAAGCTACACTTTAAAAGCATTAAAACCCACAAAACTGCTGAGTAGTAAGATTTCAATAAGCACAGCAAAATTTCTGCAGTTCTGGCATCTTGTGGGTGTGGGTAAAGTTAGCTGGAGTGATAGTAATTTTCTTAGGCACAACAAAGACTGGAACAATCACACTGGGTTTTCCCCCAAGGAAAAACAGATAAAGAGGGATGTGCGTTGTGGTAAGAAGAAATAAACTGCCCTGAAGCAGCATTTAGGTACTAGTTATTTGAGAACAAGAATGGTGTCAAACATATGGTTTCAACATACATTTTGCTACTGCAGATAATTGAAAGGTGTCATGTTTTTATTTGCACTGTTTTGGTGCCCAAAATAACACTATATAGTGAATATGGTGAATGCTCTGTGACCTGAAACAGCAGACACTTCACTAAAGACAAATAAACACAAGTCAATGGATCATTTGTTAATGTTTCTTACCACAAGTTGTATTCCAAGTAGAATGTCTCCAGTGCCTAGGGCTGCATCTTCACATTTAGATCAGCTTCCTCTGGGAAGAAAGACAGGGCAGTATTCCAAGGCCCATCATGCAGCTCAGTAAATGGAGTCCCAGGGTAGGTAAAAATACACTCTGACTGCCTCTCCAGGTGGGACTCCATCTGTGGGACCTGTTACAAGAATGGGGTCAAAGATAACTAAGAATGGTTTCCACAAGCAGCTCTTCAGCTGGGACATTACAACAACCTGACTCCTTTTTGAAAATAAATGGCAATTATTTGAAAATAATCTCTGCACCATTTGCTGGCAAAAAGATGTAATTGGGGTGCATAGAGGTGTTCAGCATGGCCCAGTGCCAGAGGCAAGAAACACATAAACATGTTTCCAAGAGGCAGTGGCTCTTGTCTGAGTGAGTCCCTGCAGACCCTGTGGAACACTGGCTCATAGAGAGGCAAAGGGGACTGTGGCCTGGCTGCCCTCCTGTCTGCCCACAGCACAGGACAGCTTGCAGCACAGCACCTGCATGGGCCTGGCAGGACCTGAGGACTGCTGCCACACTGATCTGCAGCACCTTTCTTGTGTATTCACTGAGCTCCAAGGTAAGATCCAAGATGCAAGCTGTAGATTAAAAGAAGTAAATTTGGGCACCTTCTTGTGTGCTATGTGTCTAAACTCTCATTATAAACAAAACTAAAGCCTAGACAGAAGTTCAGGTTACTCCTGAACTTACACCTCAGGTTACACAGGTTACACTATACCTGTGATTTTTTCAGTTGCCCACATGCAGATAGTTAATGTTGGCTGAAGGACAGAGAGCTCTCACCAGTCCTGTGTCACATCTGAAAGTCTCATGCAGACATTTTGAGTTGCCTCCTGCATCTCAAATGGCACTGGATGCCTTTCTTCAGCCCACTGTGCTGAGCTCCTCACAGCTGGGCTATGCTGACTGGAGTGGACTGTAGAGCTGACTGGAGTGGAGCCCCACTGTTTGGTGCACACAGAGACACTACAGTTTAGGTGGTCTGTTCTGGAGCTGAACTTCAGGCCCATTTTCTGCCGATGCCTGAACAAACCAGGAGCCAAAGCTCCAAAGCTACCAAAGGTGGCACTCTGAACGCTCCCCAGGACTGGAACTGACTCCCAGTTTTGGTCTAACCATTCTGTATCAGTTACCCACAACTTCTTCTGCACCAGGATAAACTCAGGATGTTAAACTGCCTGTTATAACTTGGAAGCCATCTTCCTTTTTTAATGGTAATTTCTTGGCATATGCAGTGGTATGTCACTAGATGCTAATCTGCTCCAAATCCGCTCATTTGTGATGCCTCTTATCGCAGTCAGGACAGTGCTCCTGTATCCAGGCTGTGCCCTTTGAGAAGGATATTTATAGCAGTTGCTCTTATTGAATTTTATTGATTTTCGAAAGAAACAGATGGACCTTGTGAAAAAAAAATGAAGAATGACTGCAGCCATTATATTCTGAGATTGCCAAAGTGTTTTATTCTTATGTCATAGTAAATTTATTACATTGTAAAATGTGGTACTTTGTTGTCAAAATCCAATAATCTCAGATTAAGCTTTTTCAGATTTTCCACACTTTTTGAGTTTAATGTTTAACACCAGATTTACTTATGATGATGCAGTGATGTACCTAAATCACAAAATAAGTACAAATTACATCTAGCAGAATATAGCAAATGTAAGCAGAATACAGCAAAGGTACAGCAACATCCAGCTGAATCACAATTCAAATGTGCTTACCAATCTCTGTTACATGCTGATTGTAATGGTGCTGGGTGTCCACGGTGGCCAGAAAGTAACACAAAGGTTGAACCCTCCTCAAGACTCTTGCTCTCTTCAAAGTTCTTTGGCTGTTTTTTGTGCTGGTACACTCTCCCCACACACACGTCCCTCATGCTTCTCTGACTAATACAGAATATCTTTTGCACTCTTGTTTAACTCAGGGATGACCATTTACAGATCTGGCTGATCCACTGTGCAGATGTAGCCTCCAGTCCCATTTGTGTTGAGACAAATCCAGCTTTTTTATGCAACACCCATGGCCAGTCCCTCCTTATATTCTTTCCTGAGATTCAAGAGCCATCACCCGAACCCATCTACTCAGAGCCCTCTTCCATTGTAAGGGTTCATTGATTATTCACTTCAAGTGCAAATTATCCCGTTATCTCTATTGCTACCGATCTGCAGGCAAACAAAGATTTTGTGTCTAGCCAACATAATTTTGATCCTAATGGGAAGGAGCAGGTCAACAGTATAAAAAATGGAAAATGAAACTCAGGAATCTGGTTCAAAGGTAAAAACTTTTTTTTTTTTTATTTTTTGTGACATTCAACACCTTACATTTCTGTTTTTTAAATCCTGATGTTTACAACTGCAAACACACAAAAATAGATTTTAAGACTACTTCATCAGCACTGTAGCTCTCTCACACTCATAATTAAGTCTTGGTATGTTTTTATATTTTATTTCTCATGTCAACCTATAAATACATATAATATGTGTTTAAAACATTTTAATTTTAGCTCTTCCATCATGGCAAAATATGTTCCCTGTTTGTCAATTCACTGTTTTAGGAATATGCTATGGCAGCTTTATTCTCAAATTTTAGGACTTCCACTATGAATGGATAGCCATTGCTTATAAAAAGATATAGTTCGTTGCAGATTTTAAAAAATCAGCATTAGGAAGAAAAAAACATTTATTTATTTACTTAGAAATTCAAGATTTCTTTCTAAAAGTTTGGACACTCAAGACTTTAAATAAATTGAGTGAAACAGACATTTTGCATCTTAAATGCCAAAGTGGATTTAAACTTTAAATCTGTGCATTCTACACCTTCAGGAAGGAAAAACGGACTCTTTAGGAATGTGAAATAAAAAGTAATGTAATGTCCTCTGAAACATTTTGGTTCAGACCACTTATTACTTATGAAAATTTGATCTAGGGGTCTAAGAGAAGCACACATATCCTCCTGTTGCCTCCACAAGCTCTTTCCTCTGATGTAGGTTAGCACACTTAGTAATGAAGACTCCTGATAATTTCTGACTCAGCATTCTACTGATCACTCCTTAAAAGCACTATAACGTCTATACCTCTTAAGCAATAACAAATCAGAACAAGTACTACCATTACTGAATCCAGACATTTCAAGCCAACGCCGCCTCTAGTACCTAAGCCCATGAGAGCCTTTGTCATCCCAGGTATTGTAAGAAGAAATGCGGCAGAGGAAGAGAGCAGGTTAATGGATTTTGAGGAGAGGAAAGAAATCCTCTCTTCAGCAGCAGTGAGAAGTATGAGTTGTGGCCACTGTTCACACGGTAATTATCTATACTGAATGAGGTATTTGCCTGACACTTTGCAGAAGTGTCAATAATTAAAAGTACAGCCCAATTGAACTGTATGTCTTTTCTTTTTCCAAGTCGGTATCTACTGGAATTTGTACCTGGGTGTCTATCCCAGATTTCTTTTCAGGATCAAAGCCTCCAATATATGCACACAAATAGTTCAGAATACATCAAATGAACTTAAAAAGTTTCATTGAAATTATCCAAACGACATAGACAAGTGGTTGTCCTTTACAGAAACATACAGAAGAAACACTACTTAAGTGAAGCTTACTGTAAACTTTGATTTGTAGAGTTTTAGGAGTAAACCCATACATTTAAAAAACATTTAGGAAAGGAAGTATAACATTTAAAGCTCTGGCTTTTGTTTGCCAACCACATTCATGGTGTTTATACAGCTGGGCTTTTTAAAAAGCAGTTTCTCAATTCTATTGCAAAAGCTATTGAGAGTAAGGGGAGGAAAAAACCCTACATGTCTGATGCATGTAGTTTTATAGGAAGTGCTATAAGCAAATGGTAAGCTTAAAATTAAGGTTTGAATTGCTGGTAAGAAATTACTACAGGAGGATTTAAGAAAATTCCTGGTGCTACCTAGCAAAGTGCATGTGTTCAGTTATAAAGGTAAGTGGCACAGTAATAAATGTCTCATCTTTTTCCATTATGAAGAAATGTAATATAAAAGTGTCTGGACAATTAATTTAAAATTGGTGGAGATGGTGGAGGCTGGAGCACCTGTCCTGTGAGGAGAGGCTGGGAGCACTGTGCTTGCTCAGCCTGGAGTAGATATGTCTCCAAGGGGACCTAAGAGGAGCTCCCAGTGCCTCTGGGGGGGTCTTTGAGGAGCTGGAGCCAAGCATGTCACTGTGGTGGAGGGCAAGAGGGTGAGAGACAGTGGGCATTAACTGAAACAACAGAGGTTCGGCCTGGCTCTAAGAAGAAATCTTTGCCCCATGAGGACAGTTGGGCAGTGGCACAGGGTGCACAGAGAGGTTGTGCGGTCTCCGTCCTTGGAGGTTTTGGACCCCGACTGGAGGAAGCACTGAGCCCTGAGTAGCCTGGTCTGACCTCAGACCTGACCCTGCTCTGAGCGGGAGGTTGGGCAAGAGACCTCCTGAGGTCTCTTTCACACCAAGTTATTCTGTGATTCTGTACCTTAATATCAGTAATGAAGTATCAAAATTAGATGTTTTGAAAACATTTTAGTAAGTATGCATATATGTGACATGTAAGATATACTCAAGTGCCATATATTACAGATTTTTGAGTATGAATTAGTTTGGGTAAAAACACCTACCAGGGTTGCAAATGTTGACTGCCACTTGAACTCTATCTTTAGTAGATCCTCATGTTAAAATTTATTGATTAACGTCTTCATGATCTTACTGGATCTTCACTTACTGTGAAATACTTATCACAAACTGATACAGAAAAATTAACCAGCCACTACAGCTTGCAAATGCAAATTCACTTTAATGTCATTCACACTAAGTTCTCTAGATGTAATTTCAATATTTTGAACATCTTATTAATCTATCTAATGCCATAACATATCCTTCACACCAACAGCACTCTATACAAATAATGTTAACAGAGCATTCTGAGCCATTACTAGACTTCCTCGTTTCTCTTCCTGTCGTTCTCTGACATTCTACCCTTTTCACCCTGTTCTCTGCTGTATAGATGCCCTTCTGTATTCACTTTCAGGAAAAGGTAACAGCTTCCATTCCTCTTTCTCATAAGACCTAGAACACAAATACCAGAATTCATTTGCAGATACGTGGGATAGGGAAAAGATCACAAAGTTTTCTCCCACAGAAAAGGAGTTTTTTCCCCTCTCCCTGGTAAAATGTACTCAATCTCCCTGTCACATGGGTTTAAACACTATTTGGCACACAGTAGCTGTGGGATGAAATGAGAATGAAAGGAAGGAGTTTCAGCAGCATTTTTTACAAGCCCTTATAAATTAATTTCTCATCAATATCTCTGTTCTTACATCTGCTGAAAAGTTCCAGTTATGTGTTTTCTGGCCTTGCCATTCAACACCATCTGTTCTGTACCAGCAAATACCAAGAAGTGGCATTTTTCACTTAATTCTTCCTTTTTCCTCAGCAGGCAGTGTGCTCTGATTCACTGCAGTGATAAAGACAGTCTTCTAGAAATTCAAACCAGTTAGTGGAGTTAAAGGATTATAGAAAAGTAAAATTAGAAATACTATAACAGAAGAAGACTTTCAAAGGTGTGATCTCTGTTAGAAATTCTTGTTCATATCCATGCTGAAAAACTAAACTTTAATACCTTAGAGGTTGGAAGGGACCTTTGGAGGTCAACTTATCCAACACCCTTGCTCAAGAAGGGCTGCACAGACCCAGTTGCTCAGAAAAAAAGGGATGGAACACCTCTCCTGTGAAGAAAGGCTGAGACAGTTTGGGTTCCTGAGCTTGGAAAAGACTCCAGGGAGACTTTATTTCAGCCTCTCAAAACTTAAAAGGGGCCTAAAAGAAAGACTGGGAAAACAATGTTGCAATAGGACAAGGGGTAATGGTTTTCAACTAGAAGAGAGTAGACTTAAACTAGCTATAAGGAAGAAACTTTTTACAATGAGGGTGGTGAAACACTCGCCCAGGTTGCCCTAAGGGATGGTAGAAGCCCCATCTCTGGAAACATTCAAGGTCAGGTAGGACAGGTCTGAGCAACCTGGTTAGTTACAGATGCCCCTGCTCAGTGCAGGGGGGTTTGACTAGATGACCTTGAAAGGTCTCTTCCAATCCAAACCATTCCATGATTCTATCATTCTATTGATCAAGAAGATTACATAAATGTCAACTGGCTAGAAATAAGGCTTGTGTATTTGTTTTTCTTTAGTCCTGGATGAGGAAAGAGGAACACTGAAGTATTTTTTTTTTTAGCTTTGTTTAAAAAACTTAGCAAAATATTACGAAACACTCAGATTTTCTCTGAATGTTGCTTTTCCATAGATTATTTGAAACTATTCAAGTAACTTCAGATTACATACTTTTTCCACTTCTGTTTAGGAAACATCACAAATATCAGCTTCTGATTTACACCTGGACAAAAAGAATGTGTTGTTTCTATGTAGTGTTAATCCCGTTGAATTTCAGTAACTGGAAGTCTTCACAATGAAAAGGATGTAACAAAATGACAGATCTATTTTTGGTTACTAAGGAATTAAGACTAGGAGACAAAATTTCACGTCCATGCACCTAGCGAAGTAGGAACTTGAGGTCCACCCACATCCCAGATGAATGCTCTTGTTGCTCTACTAAAGGGCTGAATCAGTTCCTCCTGCCTTTGTGTGAGAAAGGATGAATCCAGTTTTCAGTTCCACAGAGTACCTAATTCCCAGGGCACAAAGCTCTGAATGTACCATTAAGTACAAATATTTCCATTCAGTTTTGCTGAATTGCTTCAGTTTCTCTATTTAACATACAAAGGACTAAATGATCTGCCTAGCTCAGTATTCTGTCTCTTAGCAATGGTAACAAGAGACAATATCTAGGGAGAACATGAGGCTGACGAGTTTTTGACTGATGCTGGCTGTTTTAACAGTCTTTTGGAATAGCAAGTCCCAGATGTTCATGTACCACTCTTTAAGAGATGTTTTAACTTTTCTGTCTTAAATCAGACTCCTGCAAGCCTAATTCAATGCCCCTCAGTTCTAATATTGTAGGATTTGGTACAAAACAGCTTTACACAGCTTATGATTCACCTTCACGATTTTGTAAATCTCAATTATATAAAGCTGTCAAACTCCTCCAAACTCCTAATTTGGTAGCTGTTCCCTTCACTTAATATTGTAAATTGCCTTTCTGGGTATTTTCTTCACTGTCCTTATATACTTTCTGAGATTTGGAGAACAAAATTGCACAAGGTACTCAACAACTTGGCACAGAAAAGTTTTGTGTAGTAGCAAAATTATGTTTTCCATCATTCACATTCTCACAAATTATCCTGCTGATGCCAAGAATTTCTTTTGGCTGCTACAGCATATTGAGACATTGACTTCTGAACGAAGATTTATTCTTACAGAGTTCACTCTTGCTCTTGTACAATAGGCTATTTACCTTCCAAATAAAAACAAAAGAAAAAAAAAATAAATAAAAAAAACCCCAAAACATAAAGAATTTGAACTAATTTAACAGAATCGAAGATGACATGACTGTAGATTTTTGCTACCGCTGCTTTAATGGTAGCAAAAAAAACATTCTAGAAGTGCACACTGTCCTTCAACATTATCCAAACATAAGGATTATTTTACCTTATTGTGCAATTTTAGCTGCATTGCTTCATTATCATACACAGGAAAAGAATAAATAACAATAAGAAAAGATCAATTTCCCATTCAAAGCTGACATGACAAAAAAACCCACATGGCTAAACAAACACTAAGTCAGATTATAGGATATATGATGTGCTACGCAGCAGATAAATGTGTGGGTTTTTCTAAAGCTGTGAATAACTTTTTTTTTTTTTTTCAGTCAGAACAAGAAAAATAAAAAGAAAAATTATTTTATCTGGAAAGTTTGTGTTTGTCTTTCTTATCAGAAAGGGAAAAAAAACCACATTTCATGTATCTTTAATGAGAGCTAAGGCTTAAGCAAAACCAGTTTAAAACCCATGGGTAGTATTGGCATGTACAGCTATAAGATCTAGGGAAGTGGTCACCCCTCTGTCTGCTACTTGTGAGACCACATCTGGAGTGGTGTGTCCAGGTTTGGACTCCCTAGTACATAGAAGAGGCTACCAAGATGGTCAGGGGCTGGAGCAGAGGACAAAGGAGGACAGGCTGAGAAAGCTGTGTTTGTTCATGCTGGAGAAGACAAAGTGGAAACTTCACTGCTATCTACCAGTACTTCTCTAGAAAATGCAGAGAAGACGGAGACAGACTTTACTTGGATGTGCACGGAGAAAGGACAAGAGACAATGAACACACTGAAATATCTGAAATCACACTTAGATATTAGGAAGTTTTCCTTTGTCATGAGAGGGGTGAAATATTTGAATGGGCTACACAGAAAGGATTTGGATCTTCATCCTTGGAGGTATTCAAAACTCTAGTCGTCCCTAAGCAACATGGTCTAATCAAACACAAGCAGGGGGTTGCCCATATGACCTCTAAAAGTCCCTTCCTTCCAACCTAAATTAACCTTTTTTCAGAAGGAACCTAAGCATCTTAACTGAGCTGCTGAGACACAACATTCAGGACACCACTCTTGGTTTGCTCGATTTTGTGGGTCTAGTTTGATTCATATTCTTTACACCTAGTTCAGATTTGTGAATATTTTCAGGTGCATTGAAATTGTATTTTATAGTGAACAAAGTATTTGTCTAAACCCTTTTTTTTTTTAGCTCTGAGTTATCTCTTATTTCATATTCATGAGTCAATGACAAAATTCCGAAAATTAGTCTTCTACCTTCACAGTGTTTCACAAACATTAGATGAGTAATCCTTACATATATGTATTACCTAACTAAGCAGTTTATTGCAGGGTAAATATAGTATTTATATTTATAGTGTTTATTTTTATAGCATATAGTAAAATTAAGACAGAATGGTTGCAAACTTAAAATTTATCTGTCAGTTTCAGTGCTTAAGCACCTGTTTATTCCTCAAATCCAAGACAAACAAAAGTCAGTTGTATGTATATAGAGGAGGATCCTAAAATATTGGTGAAATCATCAACAAATATTAATTTACAGAGAAGTAATGTCAGCAAAATCCTTAAAGATGGTATAGATTTTGAAGTCTAAACTCTAGTGCATGATGAACTTTGCAAATTAAGTCTTCAACCAGTAAATGTCACAAAACGGTATTCACTGCTAATGGCTTCCCAAACCAATCTTTGTCATCACAGTGTGTTGGGATTTCAGCTCCAAATAAATATCACGTTGACAACCCAAAATATATACATCCTTGGTAGGTTTCTCCCTTTATATTGTCAGGAGTTTATATGAAGTTGATTCATATCCATAGCACATTCATTTCAGAAGAAAAAAAATGTCAGTCACTGGCTAAAAATTTCTTGAAAATGCTATCTACAAAAGCTTTGCAAGAGGATCAAGTGCTCAAAACGGGCTGTTCTTAGTTCTTCCACTATGAAATTTAGATGTGTGAGTGACCACCATGTACATGGCAGTTATAAAATGCTGCCAAAGCTAACATGCACTTGTTCAGGATTTTTATTGTTCCCACTTTAAGGGAATTGAAACTGTTCTCCTGTGATTTGATAAATCTTGGTTAATGGCTATTTGAGTCACATAAAACTATGAGTCAAGTCTGTGTCTGAAACTCAGACAGTATTTTTAGATTATTAAAAAAAAATGGACAGACAATTGAGGCAGGGAACTCCTCTGTCTTGTTTACTTGAGGAAGGAAGGGTAAGGTGTTTCACAGACATTTGAAAGTGGAGGTCTTTCCAGTGAGTCACTAGCTGACTTTCCACAACTGCTACTAAATAGTAAGTAGAAGCGTAACAACAAATGGTTGAATTTTTAAATGAGCTGCACATTAAAGAAGGTTCAAATTAATTTTTTTCTAAATACAAAGTCATTCTGTTTGTAGAAATACAGACCTTAACTTTACCTAGCCACATCAGTGCTAGGCAAAAATCAAATCCTTTAGCCAAATGATCATTTGACATGCTCATATTTTGAGTCCTCTTTTTCAAGTCTATGGCTGTAGCTAAACACTGCTCTGAACAACTTGTAAATCTCTTTGCTGAGTGTTAAAAATCTGTGTTAAAAATGTCTGGAAGATATAGTTGATTTATTCACACCAATATTTTCAAACAGCCTGTGCTGGATATATACGGTAAAGTGCAACCAACCTTCTCACTGTTTATCAGAATTGCTCCAAAGTGCCAAGACTCTGATAAATTGAATATTTTTCAGATTAAATAAAAAATGTACTTTCATATATATAGGACTGTATATGAAAACACTCCTAGACAGTAATACTAATAGGCTATTTATTCAGATATTTAGATATTTGGAAACTCAGATACATATTCAGAATTATCTTGTTAAGGACTTTGATATCTCTCCATGTCATTTGACCAGGTTATGCAGACAGACACTGAAAATGTGTCATGGGGAAAATCCTGCTCAGTTTGCCCCATACACCTTTTTCCTTGTAACATTCTGTTTGAAGTAAACATTTTCTGTTTCAATAGAATATGATGATTCAGCCCTGACATTACTGATCTCAGAAGCTGCCCAATGCTTTAATTTGGACGTTTGTCGATGATAGCAATGAAGCTACAGAGATTTTGATTTCTCTGAGTAGCTGCTAAGTATCAGGGGCTTTTTGTTAGAAGTGTTTGAGTATTGTCTGACTCAGACTGAAACCAAACCAAAACAAGTCATCACAAGGGGTAACCTCACTTGTCAGTCATCTTTACAGAGTAGGTGTTTAAATTCCAGTGTAATGACCCTTATCTTGATTAACAAGGGGCAGGCTTCCAGTGGTAAAATGTTGATTCTCCAGAGCTCTAGGCTACATCCCAAACCTGAGAAGCTAGAACAGATCCACCTACTCTTAGAACGGGCATGGCACAGAGAAGAATGCATAATATACGATGAAACTATTTACTCCTACACAATGTGAATTAATGAACTTTTCAACAGCAGTATTAGAGAGGTCAGTCATGCATTCTTAACAAAAGCCAATAACCCAACAACTATAAATAAAACAGGTTACAGTCCTTAGATTGTAACATCCAACTAAATAGCTAGCTGGGGGGACAAGGAACTTTCTGAATACATATTCATTTGCTTTCCACACCATATTTATAAATATATGGAATTCTCTATTTATTTCAGAACAAAATTTTTCAAATGACCCCATTTTACATAAACTTGGATTCTAGACAGGCCTGGGATCTGAAAAACGTAGAGATGCGAAGTGTTTTGTGTGTTTGCAAACTGAACAGTATCCTGTGATTAGCATTAAGAGAACAAGGCATTCAGATGAATTAGTGGAAATTAAAAAAAAAAAGAGAAGTGTGTATGCTGTTCAGAAGGGAGATTAGACTAATTAATTTTGGAGAACGACTGTCATGAGATCAAGGGGGAAAGATCTGATGGAATCACCTCCTTATCCTCCTCATATGAAAGATGCTGCAAGTTGTCCCAAGTACATTCCCAGACTCCACAGAGTTAATCAAGCAGCAGTCTTGATAGCAGATGTATCTATTTTTCCCATGAAAAGTATATATAGAAGAAAAGCTGATTTATGGGTTGAAACTTTTCCCTCACATATTTATGTTTTTCCTTCTCCTCGAAGGACCAGCTGTAGTTATATGAAATTATGTACATCCTCGTTGTAATTCACTGCAGAAGAGCATGGTAAAAATGAAACTTCCTTTAAGAAAGATATAGTTCAAGAAGTTTTGCTAAATTAGTTATTTAGAGGTAACTTCATAATTAAGCAATTCTTGATAAAAAACCCACCCTCCTCAATAGACATAAACCAATCACAACGCAACACAGTACAATTGCACTCTTTATCTGAAGTCTCTACGAAGAACAAAGAGGAAGCAAAGTGAGGGGGGAAGGAAACTACAGCCCAAAGTTTGGAAAGGTGAAATAACTGTAATCCCAGGTGTTCTGGAGCTGATGGTCTATATTATGTTGCAAAATGAAACACGTGATTCATATCCTGCTACTGAATTCAAAACACCTAGAAATAACTAGAATAAGCAAAAATATTTAATGAAACAGCAGACCCTGATTTCTGAGGTACCTTGAACTTGTTTTGTTTTGTCCTCCATTGGAATTTTTCTGCATTCCATGGAGGAACTATTTATTGGCTATTAAAACCCAAAGATATTTAAAAACATTGGATATGAACACCCCCTATCTCTCACACAGCACTAGTCATCACAAATTAATGATAACAAAAGGAAGTATAACAGCCAAATTTATGGCAGCACAGCAGCTGTTAAACATTACATGGCAGTTTCTACATTGCCAAGCTAGAGATGCACTTACTGGAGTACATGTTATGAATGGTTGTAAATTCATGAAGTGCTCTCTGTAGCTTATGAAGGAGCTTGAAAAACATCATAAGTGTGGATTCAAGTTTCATATACAGAGCCCATAGTTAAAATCCAATTGTGAAAGATTGAAAAAACAAAACCAACCCCCACCCAAACCTATAAATATAGGGATTTGAGCAGCGTAAATACTGACATCATGGATGAGTTTTTGTGGCCAAAGGGAATATAACAGTATTGAGGCAGGGTGGTATGCTGTCCTCAGCCTGTGGTAGCTGGGCCACAAATACAGGTTAATCGTGCTGCAGCTGCTTTGGCTAATAGAAGTGGACATTTTTAGCTAAGTCATAAATTCTTGTCAGAGGCTACAAATGTTCCAGGATGGATCTTTATGGCTGACCATTCACCAAATCAGGGGAATGGTGTGTCAAACATCTACTTGTCAACTCAGAAAGGGAAATGTGATGGAGTAGAAAAACTGCATTAAATGCTAATAACTTTGACAATGCTTTTGAATTAATGATACTAGAAATAATAGAGATATCAAAGATACTTTTTTCTACTTGATTACTGAATTATTTTAAAAATCTAGGTTATAATTTGAGACCCTGAGCTTAATTAAGGATGGTTACAGAGGACATTTAATTGTTCTAGGTATCAGAGGTGATATTTATTTTCAGCAAAAGTAATATTTGCACATCCTATTACTGATATCTGTTTTGCTAGATATCAGTGATGAACAGAAGTCCATAAAGAATTTTAGACACCCAGTGTTAAAACTGATGGCCCTAAACATGTCAGTCATAAGGCAAGGTCCTGGATATTTTCAATGGATATAATGTGAAAATCTGCAATTGGAAAAAGGTGACAGTCAGAAATAGGAAGGAGATTTTTCAGAGTGATGAAATTCTACACAGAATTAGGGTCAAGAGCTGTACTAAAGAGCCTTTATTGAGTACTAAGTAGTTTTTCTTTACATCAGTACTTTGCTGGATTTCAATAAAAATACATTTTGTACATATATGATCCTGTATTTCTGCCATATCACAGCTCACTACCATAAGGAACAAAGGAAGACTTATTAGATACATATCATCTTTCTTGACTAACATGGCATATTATTCATTTTATCTTTGATATCATTTGCAATTACAGCATTTGAAGTGGGATTGAGAACTGTATTTTCAGATCTGTATCTTGGAGAAAATATGAGAAACAGAACTGATGATTTACAAACTTGTTTTTGTAGTCTGATGAAATAAAATGGAATAATTCCATCAGCCTGTTTACAATTCCACAGATTTATTTATAGCAACTACTCTGGAGTCCTATCAGGATAATATCTTCCCCATCACATACTGAGGACTTATTTTTCTGGGACAAAAGGAAAGATCATGATTGTACACCCTGAACAAAGAGCTCGTGAGATTTTTAGGGCATGTTAACTGCTGCCGAATGGCACCACTGGGTTTCCCCCTGTCTGCTGACGATTTTGCTGCATGCAGTTGTGGAGTGTGACGAGAAAGAGAAGCCAATTTGTGGCTTTCCCATTAATTCAGTCTTCATTTTGGGAAGTAAGGAATCAGCAAATTTTGCCTTGTTTCGTGGCAGGGCCTAAGGAGGACGGAGAGGTCATTAAGCACTTTGGTAAATTCTTCCTTTATTCTAGCTCGATTTTTTTCTACCAGATTGCTACATTGGTATTGGCAAAACTATCCAGATGAAGTGAAATGACTGAGAATGTCACTGAACATCCTGGCCTTTCCTCTGCATTGGCCTCAGGAGGTGGAAATGATAAAAGTTTTACCAAGTCGGTTGTAACACAAATATTTGCTTTGAAATAATTCAGCTAGTTAAATAAAAAATATTCATCTTGCGACAGGAGGGAGACAATTCAATAGCTATATAAACCTAGCAAAAAACAAGGCTCAGCTTATGGCCAGTTATAGGTAAACTCAGCCCTGCAGCGAGGAAGGTTGGGGTGACTCAGCCATGCAGTGAGGAGAGTTTGGGTGTCTCAGCCCTGCAGTGAGGAAGTTTGGGGTGGCTCAGCCCCCGCCGGGCCCAGCACGGGCTGGCAGAAGCTTCCAGAAGGTGCTGTAGACACCAGGGCATGTCGCAGGATGTCTGCGAATCTGAGCCAGACCACAGCTATTTAAATGGCTTCCCGGACAGCCTGTGTGGAATTCTGTGACCTACTTCTTGCAACACTCCAGCGCATAAACATATCTCCCTACCTGAGCTCTGGGTTGATTTCCAATAATAATTTCTTTATACTTTTATCTTGATTTTCCCTTTTCTTTCCCCTGTCGTGCTGGCCGGCCTGAGGATGTGTCTGTAGTGGCTCCTCTACCCGGTCCTGTTCCTCCTAAGCTGGGCTGAACTCCATCTCAAACACGACATAAGTAGAAAAATCCGCTTTCTAACAATTCAGTGGGAGAGGACTATATTCCTATCATTCATCCAAATGCACTATGATATTTATATTCACACACTTCTCCCCATGGCACTTTCCCCCAGACAGTAAAAGCCTTTCTAAATGAGCCAGCTTCCCACAGCAGGGTCTGGCAGGCTTTCCTGATGGGAAGCCTCAGTGTTTTTCTTCTTGAACCCAGAAATGTGAGGGACAGCCCTGATCCTGGAAAGCCTGTGGCAGGCACACATGGAGATGGCAGGTCAGTGCCAGAGGCTGCAGCAAAACCCCATGTCCTGACAGGCACTTCCATTACGGGTACTGAGCAGGGTGCTCCCAGGAGGACCTTGGCAAAGGGAGCAGAAAGGAAGCCCACTTGTTTTATTATCGAGATGCCCTCTTAGAAGGAAATCGTCAAATACAGATTTCTGTAATAATTGTCAATTGTTCTGTTTTTTATAGGAGAATCATTGCACTAGTTATGAGTAGCTCTTGACATGAAGTGTTATCAGCTATATTGTTTGTAGGTTTGATCCCATGGTATAACAAAACATGGACTCTACTATCCAAGTGCAGCAAAACCCATGCAAAATAAAAACACAAAACTGTGAATACCTATTTTTCTTTTGAAGAACCATGGAAAATATAATAAAAAAGGGAAGTAAATTTCCCATGGAATCTTTGTATGTTCTCTTTTATTTCTAGCATTTTTTTTCTTAATTATCTTCTATTGTTGAACATCATAGACTGCTTTCTCCAGTCTTCTCTGAGAGTCTCTCCAATCTCTTCTGAGGATATCATATTTTCGCTGTGACCTCTAGTCCAGTCTGTGGCTTCCAAGAATAATTTGTTTCTCGACAGCAGCATCTGGACTTCGAGCAGGACTTCTGATCATGAATTTCACCAGACACCTGACTCAAATCAGGCATAATAATTTTCTTGAAGGGCCCTCACAGCCCCAAAATCACAGTTACAGTTAGGGCCTGCATGATGACGATGTATGATTATACCATACTCATTGGAAGTGAAGTGAAGTGAAGTGAAGTGAAGTGAAGTGAAGTGAAGTGAAGTGAAGTGAAGTGAAGTGAAGGTACTGGAGGGCATGAGGGATGGGACTGGTGAAGCTGCATTGCCATGTGGGCAGATCTGTGCCATGTGCTGCTCAGAGCAGAGCAGCAGACACACCATTCTAGGCCGTGTTAGCAGAGGAGTACGGCTCTCCTGCATTTTTTCTGCCTTTCAGGAACAGTTTGGTACAGAAGGCTTCAGAGCAGACACATAACAGAGGTACAGTCTAGAATTGTATTTTCTGGACAGACCTATGGGGGTACGTCAGAAAAGACAGGGAGAGAGAGAGGAAACAGGCATGATGGTATGTTCAAGGTTGCTGGCTTGGAGGCTAGAGCATGTGAGGGAAGGAAAAGCAATGTCAGCATATTTTGGCCTGCCAGTAGTAAATTGAAATCTTTTGTGCCCCTTCTCTGGAGCTGTGCATCCTGTAGTAACCCACCTGGCAGCCCTGAGGAAGGGTTGTACCTCTCCAGGAAATGAACTGTGAGAAGCCCTTTTGTGCTTCTCCCTGTCTCACTGCTGAGATCTCAAAATCTTGTCTCACCAGCCCACTGCATGACCAATTCTTAACCTGTACAGGGTAGCTAAAAACTCAGTTTGCATTCTAAGCTGGCAGAGGCAGGTGGAACAGAGACCTGACATTAGGCCCTGTAAATATTTTTTTCATTGCATGTCTCATAGCATTGTGTAACTCACCAGAAAACTTTTGGGTAACAGCTGTTCTTTGTTGGTTTTGAGTCCATACCGTATGAGTGCTGCAATACAAACTTCTGAGTGGCTCTCACTGCTTTTTCCTGTTTTCCAAGCAAAGGGGTTTTTGTTCCTAGAAGCATCACTTTTGCCAAGAATAGTAGCCACAAAAATTGCTGTTTACATCACAATTTCAGAGTGCACAGACAGCAAGTCTCTCTCTTGTCAGGGTAGAGAAGAAAAGAAGCTCCAGGACTTGGGTCACCTTAGCAGGGAGGTGACCAGCTGTCTGAGCTAGCCTGGGAAGTGTCCACCACAAGGAACACGACACTAGCAGTGGTTTTGCTGTTGCCAGTAAGGATTGCAGAGTGCCACAGAACAGAGTATTTCTTGGCCTTCTTTTGTTGCTACACATTAAGGTTTAACTAAAAAATACACCTTCTCCTCTAAACAAACTTTGCCCAGTTTGAGTATCATAGTGATTATAAACAGCAGAATGGACAGCAGCTACTGACAGTCACTTAAATCAATAACAAAGAAATCAGCTTTGTAGGAAAGAGGAAAAATGTGCCAACACATAGAGCACTAAAAGGCAGGAGGAACGAGAACACATTTCTTCAAAATTGTGTCATTTTCTGTCCTATTTAAGATACACAACACTGCTGGAGAGAAAGCAGGTTTGTGCAAATGCTTCATGGTGGGCTCAGTCGTGCCATGGTGCTGAGCAGCAGAGCTTGCAGGGTGCCAATGGACCTCCTGCAGATGCTAGGAACAGGACCACTGCATTCTTCACTTCAGAGATGAACCTTGTGCGTGGAATAACTCTCTGACTGTGCTGGAGAGAGAGATTTCAAGTTAGTTCTAATTTGTTTCTTCATCCATTAAATTAAAGCCAAAGGATCCACTGTTTCTATATTCCTTAATCAGCAAAGCACATTTTAGCCCTTCAGTATTCCATGATTCCCCCCCCCTTCTTTTCAGATGTGTTTGTTTGCTGTTACAGGTGCAGAAGCCTATGTATAGTAAATTCTTGAAGTGCTGCAGGATTTGGCAAACTGGTGAGCACATTTTATAAGCTTCTACATTTTGCAATGTATAATAACCAGGCAAAGATAAGCAGGCTTTAGCAGCGTCAATGTTGTTGCAGCTGCTCCTGGAAAATGCTGTCTTTCTTTTCCTGTGATAGCACCTAAACCCTAGTTGGTACAATTTTTATTAATATGAATGTAAACATGAGTAAGATACTGTATGATCTCTGGCCAATAAATGGGGTCACATAACTCATGAGAAACGTAGTTGTCAAACAAGTTTTAATTTTACCAGTGACTGTATGCTTCAGATACCAGTTACTCCCAGTAAGGTTCACAAAATATGTGCATTCAGATAAGAATGAATGAGCTACGTAGCATAGAGCTGTTGAACTGAAGGCAGGCCTGTAATAGGTGACCCAGGTTAGTGACCACACTGGAATACTGGAAGGGTGACCACAGGCCTCTGGACACTGCTACCACCACAGACCTGAAGCCAATGTTGGAGTCATAGGCTGAAGAAAGGCCTGTTACATGTCTTCTTGCTAGGAAGACTTCTGATTATCTTGTGAGCAGCTGCTGCTTCCTCTCCTGTATGTGAGAGATGATGAAAACTCTCTGATTTTTGCAATTTATGGATATTCTGAAAGGCATTTTGAAGGGTGTCTTATGAAATAGTGTACAGACGGATGCTTATTTATTTGCTTTCTTACATCTTTACTAGTCCAGATTGCTGTACACCATCTCTAAGATCACAAGCTCCCACTTCACACAGGAACATGTGGTTACTTACTGTGCCAGAATAAACTAATGACTACATGAAATAACTGCTCTCAGAAAATCCCAGTCATGGTGAAATGAAGCCATTTTGGATCCAGGATCTTTGTACTTGTAAAAACAGCTATTGGGTTATGTTTTCTGGCATGCTGAGTAGTATTTTCATGTCAGGTCTATTTATCTATGATTTCAGCATCCTCTCAGTGTGCTATGGAAGCTGCTGGTGCTTAGTTTTCTTTTTTAGTTATATAGATCCTACAGTATAGCTAATATACCAGCAAGAAATACTATACTTCATTTAAGGGTAAATTTATTTGCCCAGGGGTACAGAAAATGCAAATATTTATATGACTCAAACTAGTAACACTAGAAATCTGATCTTGCCAATGGTTTGGGGTCAAAATACATCAGTAACAATAATAAAAAATTTAATCTTTGGTCTTCCTAGGATTTTTAGATCATTTACTCCTCATAATACACAAGCACTGATTCAGAGTTGTGAGATAATGAAGCTGACAGCCATGCTGCTCAGAGGAAGCATTGCTAATGGACAGCTTTGTGCAGCAGCTTTGCCTTTTACCCTTGTGGTGTATTTTATGATGTATACTGCATATGGGGTATAAGGTGGGTCCAATGGTCAATGGCTGCCGTATGGCTTTGTGCTGAATTGAACAATACAAAGCATAAATTATTTTAATGTGGAGCATTGATCAGTGTCCTTTAGTTAACAAAGAAATGTAACACAATAATATAACCATAGTCCTATTACAATATAGAGCTAATTTTGTCTGCTCATTCCTCTGATTTGTGCTCCAGATTACCCCTGGCTCTAAAATCAAATATGAACTGCAGTGGTTGCAATTTAGGAGAGCTCATGGTTGAGTGGCTATGAAGAGTAAACATGGCCCTAGACAGAAACTCACAGGCTACAAATCAGCCTGGCTGGCTGTCAAGAGGGGGAGAGTGGTTTTACTGCCCTTTGCTTTTGCCAGTCCCTCTGTTCATTAAGAGTACCTGGAGATACAGAAACTTGGATCCAATACGATGCACCTGAGTCAACACTCTTCTTTGCCAACAAAGGGGTAGCCCTCTGCTAGAATCATAATGGAAATCATAAAATTAAGAGATGGTGAGGACTGTTGTCATGAGTCATCTGACCATCCTCCCTGCCAACCCAGGATTATTACCTACCTTGCTTAAATTAAAGTTTTGTGACAAGTAGTTTTTAGGAAGCTTGAGCTTTGTAGAATTTTCTCAGGAAAAATACCATATTAATTTTCATTTTGAGCTCAAATTTTCAACTGTGTAATGTCATTGTCAGTTTTGCCTATGCTGGTCACTTGTAAAATGTCCAAATAGCCTCTTTTTTCTCAATGGCATTAAAAAAAAACAAAACAAAACAAAACAAAACAAAACAAAACAAAAAAAAAAAAAAAAAAACAACCAAAAAACCCCAGATTATCCAGCTTGGACCAAAATTTTGCTCTTATCTGGATGCTCCAGGCCCCAAGATACAGAGCTGACAAAGAGTGGCTAAGCAGTGACATATGTGCTAAGAACTTTGGTTTGTTGGGAGTTACAGGACCTCATGGACAATCAATTTCCTTTCTGTTTCTTTTTTTTTTTTTCCTAATATTGGATAATGAGCCACCTTGCCAAAGTTACCTAACAATTCAGATATGCATCTAACTGGATTTTAAAAAATGTGGAGGCAGCAATGGGAGCTGGGTAGTCAGGTTCTCCAAATATCAGGCACCAAGCTGCAAGGTAAGCACTGTCATCTTTTTAAGACCAGTCATGTTCAACAATTCAATTTACCGAGTCAAATACCGAATGGAAACTTCCAGGGAGGACTTACGTTTCTGGCTGGAATGTCTGTATGGAATTATAACAGCTTTGAAAGTCTGTACTAATACTCCTTATATCTGAAAGACTCTGCTAAATACAATAGACACGTCTGATGCTTAAGCATCGAGTCTGCAAACACTATATATGTATAGCAAGTCTATATGTATATAAAGGTATGCCCATGTTAAAATATTTTGGGGGACCCAATCTAGAATTGTCATGAAAAAATACATAATTACTGTATTGTTGTTCTTTTATACTCCATATATGTTATTCAAATGCTTTATGAACATATATATATAAACTGTTTATATACTATAGCTAGGGAAAGTGAGCTATACTCAAGAAAGCCAACATCAGGATTAATAAACTTTAGGTTTAGTTCCAAGTCTAACCAACTACTCTTTCTGATTAGAATCTACCTTGAAGGATAAATCTCTGAGTCTTACCACAGCTTGTTCATCAACAGTTGTAGCAATATGTTCTTTTAAACCTTAAGTTAGTCTCACGAGTAACCAAGGTGAGGGTTAGGCTTTTAGATGACAGTAGACATGGGTGATTACTCAGGAAAAAGAGAAAAAAATGAGACAGAATATAAAAACCACTTGAGCAGCTTTACACACATGAATGATGCTGTATCTGAACAGGGTGTTCAGTTCCTAACAGACAAACTCCCAGTATCATTTGGGAGGTCTCCACAGTGCCCGAGACCCCCAGGCAGATCAGACCAGCACGGTGCCATGTTTGTATCAGCCCTGCCCTGTCCTGGTGTGGTGGCTGCAGGCCAGGTGAGGCTCCTTATAGCCCCTGATGTGATGCTGTGCAGCCTCTGTCCAGACACCTGGACCCCTGCTCTGTGCAGCCAGGTGTGAGCTACCTGTCCATGCACCCAGACAGTGGACTTCTAGGCCCTACAGACAGGATTAAAATAAGCATTTGGTGCATTTCTGCAATGCACCACGTCCTATCTGCCAGTTTTGTGTATATCCATAGAATATTAGTCTGTAGGAGAACCCAAGTGGCACTAGGTCAGTGTGTTGAACTGACCTGAACTGCTCCCTAGTGTTTTGACACCACATTTATTTGTCTGCACCCTCATGCTGAGCTCCACTTCACTCTGTCCCAAGCCTGAGAGCAAGGGGCAGGCTCAGGGGAGGTGGGCTAGGACAGGATGGCAAAGAGCTATGAGGCCATTAAAGCCCGGGGCTGTCCCCGAGCCTGTCCTCCCAAACACAGGAGTGACAGCAGGCTCTCCATGCTGTCTGTTTTCCCCATGGGCCAGAGCTGTGAGGTTTGCCCTCTGTTGCTGGAAACTTCCACCTGAAGCCACCAGAGGAAAACATTTCATTCTCTTGCCTGTTTTCTCCTAAAAAACATCCGTTACCCATGGAATTCCCCATAGAGCCACATAAAGAAGCATATTTTTCCTATTTGGAATTAATTTATTGAATTATTATCATATGTAGCATCAAAAGCAGGGCAGAATTTGCCAAACGTTTTCCCCAACACTTTACTATAAAGATTTCTTTCTAAAACCCCCCCAGATTCTCAGAAAATCATAAGTCTATGTTAATGCCAGTAACACGATACTGGTATCTTAATTATATCTTGGTAACTTCTCCAGGTCCTGCTGGAATCCAGGTTTTACCCAAGTCTAAAAAAAAAGCAGGTACATAGTAGTCATAGAATCATAAAACGGCTTGGATTGAAAGGGACCTTTC
>NW_008594189.1:58757-63463 GCF_000691845.1 Merops nubicus | reverse complement strand
ATTTTTAGCTCAAAGCTCTACCTTAAGAGCTGCCTGTTCAAAGAATCCAGCACAGACCTTGCTGGGACCCAGGAAACTTTCCCTCCATGAGATGCTTTGCTTGGGTACAGCATCCAACTGAGTTTAAAATCATATTACCCCTTTAAAGCATTGCAGATGTGTGCAGATGTTCAGGTTAGTGCAGATGCAGGCTGGGGAATTTAGAATTTAGAAGCTGCTGAGTGCTGCTCGATGTGGAAAGGCCACCTGAAAACCCCACGGGTGCAAATCCACAGCCACAGAGATGGGACCTGGGAATCCCTTCCCCACTCCCCTACCACAGCAGCTTAGAAAAAAGCAACCCTGGCTACCAGAAAGCCCTTCTCTAACCTGCTGCATGCCCAAACCTGACCCAAGCACATCCCATAGCCCTTTGGCTACCAGGGGAGGGTTGCTATTAAACCAACGGCTGCCAACAGGAGTCAGGAACATTGCTTACTAAGGATCTTCAGACTTCTGCTGGGTGTCCAGCACCTATTATCTGATCTTAAAAAGCTGCCCAGCATTCCCCTTGCTGGGGAAGGCATCACAGAGGGCTACGTGTCAGCATTGCAGCTCTCTGTAGTTCAGGTTGGTCTGTAGAACATCATTTGCAGCCTTCCAGTATCTAAAGGAGGCCTCCAAGAAAGCTGGGGAGGGGTTTTTGAGAAGGGCTTGTAGTGCTAGGATGAGGGGTAATAGCCTCAAAACTGGAAGAGGGGAGGTTTAGGCTGGAATTTAGGAAGAAGTTGCCCACTGTGAGGGTGGTGAGACACTGAACAGGTGGATGTTCCATCACTGGATGGGTTCAAGGCCAGGTTTGAGCAACCTGCTCTAGTGGGTGGTGTCCCTGCCTGTGGCAGATCATCTTTAAGATCCCTTCCAACCCAAACCATTTTATGATTCTCAGTTCAGGCAGCAAGAAAGGAGATGGAGAACAAAAAAAACCAAAACCAAACATCTAAAGCACAGCCAGCTAAACAGGACTTCTATGCCAGCTCCATTTCCTTGGGACTTTCCCAGCATTTTCACCCCAAACGTTTGCAGCAGTGTTGAGATTCAAGTTTCTTTTTTTTTTTTATCTCCTGGCCTCCTAAGACTTCTTCAGCCTGGCTGCAAAACTACATAAACAAGGAGAAAATCCTGGCCCGTGCAAAGCATGGCAAAACTCCCACTGATTTGAAGGAAGCCAGGCGTTCACCCCCCACCTTCCAAAATGTACAAACCCAGATTTAAAACACATCTTATAAATAGAGCACTAAATAAGAGCACTTTCTTTCCAGGCTGGATAGAAGAGGGAACATCAAAGATTGCAGCCTTGCTGTTTTCATTAGACTTTCACTCTGTCCTCCTGGAGATGGTTATCAAAATGAGCAAGAGTGAAGTCAAAAGAGGCAGAAAGCTGTGAATGAATTTAGGCTCCAGCCCCCAAAACTTTCCTCCCAGAGCTCTCAGAGTGCTTGTCTGCTTAGCAGCAATTCATCTCTCACTTTCCCCTGTTGCTCACGGCCTCCAGCCCTCAGTAGGATGCTGGATTCCTTGGCAAAGAGATGCAGGTTGTGTTGGTGCCATTCTTCATCCTCCACTGATCATTAACCCATCTGCAAAATCCTTCCCAGTTCTCCTCCTCCTTCCCTTGTGCTGCTCCAAGACAGCAGTGCACCTCAAAATCCTTGGATGGCCTTCAAAATCCTGCTTTGGGGGAGGAAAAACCTGAAGAACTCCACAACCTTTGATGAGTGGGGCTGTGAGGAAAGGCAATTTTCCAAGAGGAATCCAAGCAGGAGGGGATGGGGCAGAAGCAAGGAGCAAATCTGCACGGAGGGCAGGGAAAAGGAGGAGGGATGTTGCACCACGGAGGGATCTCTCCCCGCTCCCTCTGCAGAGATTTGTCCCCCCCGGGGATGAAATTGCTGGGAAAAAAAGCTCAGAGGGAAGCAGATTTCTTCCACCGAGGGCTGGTCCCAAGGCTCGCAGCCATTAGAGGGCAGCAGGTCTCTAAGACATGCCTTGAGCAGTCCCTTGGTGTCACAAGGATGTCCCCACCAGCAGAACTCCCTGGGCAAAGCAAGAGGAGAGGTATTGCATTAAAAAAATATTTACTAAAATCTCTCTTTAAAGCAGCCCTGTTGGCCAAGTGCCTTCCCACAGGCAGCACAGGCACATACCATCCTATGCCAGGAATAAAAGTGTGGTAATGTCTCCTCCTGCATGAGCCATCCCCCATCTGCCCAGCTATTATCCTGGAGAGGTAACAGAGAATTCCATTGCTGGCAAACAGCCTGATCTAGCAGCTGAAGGGAAGTCCAGAGTGAAAGAGCCATCCCTCAAGCAATGAAAATAGAAGAGGAAGGGGGGAAAGCCCCAAAATACATGAGCTGGGATACTTGGGACCGTGATGAGGCTCCACTGCTTCATGTCACCTGGTCCTCAGGTAGGTGGCCTGGTCTCCAGGTGGGTCCCAGCCCTGTGGCCAGCAGCAGGCTGGTCCATACTCTATGGACAGAGCCATTCCAGGGAAATGTCTTCTCCTCTGGCCACAAAAAGTGGGTACCAGCACACCCCATCTCAGTGGTGCTTCTTCCCTCTCTCCAGGACTGCAGACTGGAGCACTGGGTCCAGCTCCCAAGTGCTCAGCACAAGAAAGACATGGTCCAAAGGAGGCCAGGAAAATCACCCAAGGGCTGGTGGAACCCCTCTGCTGGGAGGCCAGGCTGAGAGAGTTGGGCTTGGTCAGCCTGGAGAAGAGAAGGCTCCAGGGAGACCTTCTTGCAGCCTCTCAATACTTAGAGATGGCCAAAAAGAAAGATGGGGACAATCTTTTTTAGCAGGTCCTGTTGTGACAGGACGAGGGGAAATGGTTTTAAACTTAAAAAGGGCAGATTTAGAGTAGAGAGAAGGAAGAAATTGTTTACCCTGGGGCTGGTGAAACACCAGCAGAGGTTGCCCAGAATGGGGGGTAAGCATCCACCTCACTTTCTCCATGCCAAGGGTATGATGCCCACTTGTTTTAGTGTCAGCATTGTCCCTTAACTGAAATAGCTCCTCTTCCTCCTCAGCATTACCCTCGGGGAGGTATTTATAGAGGGTGATCAGATCCCTCTCTCAGCCTTCGTGGTGCTGGATTAAACAAGGCAGGTCTGCTCCTGTAACCTCAGCTCCCCCATGCCCTGATCTCCTGCTGCTTTCCTCTGCACCAGCTCCAGCACGAAGCAATCCTCTTTTCCAGCCTCCCTTCTGACACCCACCACGATCAATCCCACTCTTCCCACCTTTGTTCCTTCCACACCAGCTGGGGAAAGGAGCCAGTTTTCCCTCTGCACGTGTAAGGTCCTGAACATCCATTACTTGGAGCAACTCCAGGGCCTCTTTGTGCTCCAGTTCTCTGTGGTGAGCCCAAACCTATCACCCTGGAGCTCCTATCACATCTGAGCAGACAGCTCTGCTCCTCTCCAAGCCCCCCAAACACCAGATGCCTGCACTGATAAAGCAGGATGGCCGTTCCAAGTGCTTTCAGCTACTGACTTTATCCATCAGGATGTTTCAAAGGGCTGGAAGAGTCATGCAACACATGGACCCTGCTTCCCAGCAGAGCTGGGGGAGGATGGGGCAAGGGAACTTCTCCCCAGCCTCCCCCCAAGACCTCCCTGCCTTAGGAAACGGTCTCAGTGCCACCCAAACACTGAAGTGTGCAAAGCCACAAAGCTTCAGGCCCTTCAATGGCATCATCAGCCCAACATCCTTCTCCCATTGGGGTTCTCCCCTGGATGGGTCTTGTTTGACCCTGGGGAGCGTGTGGTGACCTCTCCAGGGGACACCCGTGCCCCTCATCTTGCCATGGGGCCAATCCATGCCCAGCCTGGTCACTAGAGGCCACTCTCTGAGCTGCTAAGAGCAGTCAGCAGCTGTGTCCTGTCACTGTCCTCCCCTCCTGCCCCTGCCCTGCTCCCTGGAGCTGAGCTGGGAACCGGAGGGAGGCACAGAGCAACTGCCAGGGGATGAGGAGCAGAGCTGGTACCGGCTGGGAACGGTGGGAGGGGAGGAAGGAGAGGAGCTGAGGCTGGGAGGGGAAGAAGAAAAACATGCTGCTGCAAGTCCTCCCCCCGTGGAGCCCCAAGAGAAGAAGGCTGATTGCTGACAGGGGAGATTAGGAGGCCCTCCCTCGCCCGTGCCAGCCCATCCCTGAGGAAAACTGCAGCTCAGGTCCTGCCCTGGGACATGGGGCAGGGCTGAGAGCTGGACCAGGGCATGGGGAGCCTTGGTCAAGTACAGATGGTGCTCCATGCCCCCAGGTTCCAGCTGCAGGCAGCACCCCTTGGGTCGTGCATCACCCCCCAGCCTCCTCAGCCAGGGCAGACTGCTAAGAAAGAAGGGGCAGGAAGGGAGGCAGGGGTGGGGAAGGCAGGGAGCAAGTGAGGCCAAGGCAAGCCCTTGCCCCCAGCGAATCCCAGCAGACCATTCTGAGATGCTCTCCTTAATATAGAACCATCTGCCCAGCTATTTTCTCCCCGGCTGGCAGGCAGGGATCTCCTCCAGGGCCCAGCCAGGATGGCTGGCATACCTCAGCTCCCTGCAGCCCAAGGCAGCGAGGAGGACTTCAGCCCCAGCTCACACACACAGCCAGTTCTGCAGGTCCCTCAATTGCCTTTTTTTTCCCTCCTCCTTTTTCTTTTCCTCCTCCTTTTTTT
>NW_008594189.1:52017-58092 GCF_000691845.1 Merops nubicus | reverse complement strand
CCTTTTTTTCCTCCTCCTTTCTTTCCTCTCCTTTTTTCCTCCTCCTTTCTTTCCTCCTCTTTTCTTTCCTCCTCCTTTCTTTCCTCCCCCTCTTTCTCCTCCTCCTCTTTTTTTCCTCCTCCCTTTTTTCTCTCCTTTTTTTTTCCCCTCCTCCTTTTTTTTTTGCTGAAGGCCACGCTGCTCCCTCTCCCCTGCTCTGACCTGCACCGACCAGATCAGCCAGCATGTGCTGCCTGGCACCCATTCCAGAGCAGCCTGGTCCCTGGGGAACCTGCCCTGCTGCAGCAGAGCCTGGCACAGTGAGCAGAGGAGGAGAACAGGCAGCACAGGTCCCGTGATTTTGTCCCAAGTCACACACACTTCTGGGTTTTTTTCATCACACCTCAAAGAGAAGAGCTTCATCCATCAAACAGTAAGAACACCACCACCACCACCACCACCACGTTTGTGGCTTGCTGTTTATTTCCCTGAGCCTTGCACTTCTGAAGGCAAATTCATTTTTCTCCCATTTATTCCAAAAATCCATTTTTCTCCTCGGATGGCAGGAGAAGGAGACTGTTCTTGGAGGGGGTGCTTGCCTCCATCTTCCCTGTATTTTGGGGGTTTTCTCTCTATGCACTTTGTGCCCTCTGCTGCAGAAACAGGGCTTCTGAACTCATTTTCTCACCCTGCACCTCACAAAGCATGAGCTGCCGTGCAAATAAGAATTACCATGATTTATATGGCTGAGCAAAAGCCTCATTTTTTTCCCCCAAACGGAGCGTGAGGCAGGGACAGGCTGGGCAAAGCCTGTGCAACGTTTCTCACCCTGTGCCCCTCTCTCCATCCTTCAGCCCGAGGCAGGAGGGAATTTTCCAGGGGAATTCCACCAGGGACCAGGGTCTGGCGTGGCCCTGCAGAGCCCTGTGCTTCCCCTGCCACCACAGCCTGATGCCCACGCTGAAACCAAACCCAGCGCCCCTGTTTCCTCTCCTGTGAAGTAATCCTAGAGCACAAATCAAGATTAATTGACATCCTCGTGCCTACCACAGCTGCACAAAAGGTCCCCACAGCACAAGCAGGGCCTGTTCGTGAAGCAGCTAAGAGCAGACCTTGGATTACTCTGCTCTACAGCAATATATCACTTTCCATAAAAAGAAAAGAACATTGTGCTCTCTCCCAACGCCGTTTCCCCCCCAGCTCATCAGTTGCCCAGCAATCCCTCTCCTCTCCCAACACTGGCATGGTAGAAAGAGTGGGTTTTAATCCCAGAGAAGTTTTTCTGTGCAGGAGGAGTGGGGAGAGGCAGCTGAGTGCAAGCTGAAGGGGTTTTTTTTTGACAAGAGCCCAAAAAATTCTGCAGTCCTGAGGGAGTTTGCAGGTTAACAGGAGTCTAAAGACCATTCTGTCCCAACAGCTCCAAAGTGCTGGGCTGCAGTGGTGCCAGGGAGAATATCTGATGGAAGGAGCAGACTCCTCTCCCTCAGAGCAGCTTCATTTCTCACTGACACTCCAAGAGCTGCTGGGTTCACACGTCACCTTCCCAACGTTGTGAAACCAATCCTTGCACAAACTGGCTCCAGTTTTTGGTCATTCTGCAGGATGCCAGGAGGTAATAAGGTATGCACGTGAAATCCTCACCCTCTGGCTGTCACTAACTCCAAGAGAGATGCAAAAATGTTCTTATTCCTACAACCAACCTTTTGTAATTACTCCTAGAGCCAGCCAGCAACACCCATCCCTTGACAGAGCCAACCAGTGTTGTCACAACTGAGTGTGGTAACATCCCCCAGTGCTCTGACCCACCACAACTCCATCCCATAATCTGGCCACCTCCAAAGGAGCCTTGATCCACTGAATCCATCAGAGAAGATTCTTTCTGTTATGCAAAAAGGGATTTCCAGCAGCCCAAGCACCAAGAATGAGATGCTGGGAGAAATCCAGCCCCAGATCCTGGCTGGAGACACCACCAGCACCTCAGTCCACATTCTACAGGAGAGGCTCAGGGTCGTGTGCTGAATGTTAGTCAACAGAGCAACACCATCAGGAAAAAGGCAAATGACATGCTGGATGGATAAACAGGAGAAAAACCTTCAGGGTAAGTGAAATAATCCTTCAACCCAGGCCCAGCCAGGCTGCTCTCTGCCTTTGGACACAATGCTTCAACACCAACCAACTGGAAGGAGCCCAGAAGAGAGGTGTGAGATAGACCAGAGGTCTAGAAGACATGATCAGTGATGAAGGATGACCATATTTAGCCCACATCCAGGGGTAAACTACAGCAAGTTGCCCTCTGACCCAATGACCTCTCCCCAGCAGGGAAAGGGGACTGGGGGAAGGGAGATCCAGGAGTTGAAATGCAAATGGGTTTAATGAAAACAGCCAGGCTAAAACAAATATAAAGTAGATGAAGTTATACTCAGCCCAGTGACTGCACAGTGGTCACAACAAAGGGGAGAGCATCCTCAGGAGCAGGGTGGTGAGTGGGGAGAAGCAGGAGGAGAAGGAAGAGCAGGAGCCCTAAAATTCCCTCTTTATACTGAGCATGATGTTCCTGGGATGGGATACACCTGGAGCCAACTCAGGTCAGCTGCCCTGGCCAACCCCAAACTGCTGATGACCTGCAGACCATTGTCCAGGACAAGGACCAGAAGAACTACATCTCTCTGAGAACACCCCAGATGATACAACTCTGGTGGAAGCCCAGTTGCCCACAACATCCTCTGCTTTTTTGGAAGCTGCAGTGCACCAGGATGCCCAGGGTGCCAGCGTTCACACAACTGGCATGACAAAAATCCCAGGCAGCTTGTGAATGCCTCCAGCTTTCTGTCACTCAGTGTGGGGATGGAGAAGTCAAGCAGTGAGGTAAAACATCTGCAAGTCCTGTCATAAAGAGACCAAACTTTTGCTTACTTCCTGAGTAAAATGTGTTGCAAAGTCAAAGAAAGCTGCAGGCATTCCATGAAGTGATTTCACAGGGTGACTAACCCCCATATGAAAATATCTCCAAAAATGATTCTCACCCACTGGGCCACGCTGTTGTAATACCTGAGCAATGTGCAATCCCAGAGCCCACTGGAGACTCCCAAGAGCAGCTCGCTGCAGAAGCCTCCAAAAGCTGGTTTAGATGATTTGACCACAGAAACCACAGGAGTCTTGGGCTGAATTGAGATCCCAAATGAAACTTTCTGAGTTGAAGCCCACTGCCCTTGCCGTGCACTCCTCACCTTTCACCCTCTTCCTGCAGGAGAGCTGTAGTTACACATTTGCCCAGCACAGCAAAATCCCTGAATCTCTGGGAGGTGGCACAACTTATCCCCCCAAACCAGGGCTAAACCTCTTTGGCCTTGCAGGGAATTTCAGATTCAGAATCCATGCTGGTGGCTGAAGTGATTTTTGACCCTGAGGGGGGTGAGCCCCTGGCCCAGGCTGCCCAAAGAGGTGGTAGAACCCCCCATCCCTGGAACCATCTCAGGGGAGGTTGGACCAAGCTCTGAGCAATCTGCTCTGCTTGAAGATGTCCCTGCTCAGTGCAGGGGGTTGGACTGGATGAGCTTTAATTTCCTTTCCAACCCATTCTACATGGCTCCACTGTGGTGTCACCACTGGTGGTGAGACCTCATCCTAGAACACATTCCCTCAAGGCAGCCTATCAGTGTTGGCTTCCAAGAGGCTTTTCCCTCCAGCTTCTGCTGAGCCATGCAGAGACTCTTCACCCCCTCCCCAGCAACCACGGGGCCTGAGGTGTGGATTTACAGCACTGGCTTTTGCAGAGCCTGATGCTGAGCCTCAGGGATCAAGGGTTATGACATTTTAATGGCCTTTCTTCTCCCCCCACTAGGAGGATGAAGCAACCCTACGGAAAAACATCTGGTTTCACTTTTCTTTTCTCCACTGCTCTTCCCATCTGACAAAACCTTCAAAACTTGCCAGTGCTCCAGTGAGCCACGTGTGCCAGCAGCCTGCAAGGAGCCAAGGCTTTTTTTGGTGTCACTGCAAGAGAGAGAGAGTGAGTGCACTGCCCTGGAAGGACCAGCTCCATCGTTTCTAGAAGGCAAGTCCAGCCAGACCTCATCCCATGGATGAGTGGCACCAGATCAGGCTGAAGAGCTGCTAAAATGCTGCCCCTCCACCTTGGCCTCATTCTGGAGGCTTCCTCTCCACAGGGAAACGTGGCCCACCGAGGGGAACCCCATGAGAGGAGGCAACCCCTGCTGTGGGCAAGGAGAGCAAGCTGTGAGGAGATGTCCTGCCCCACCTCCGAGTCACCCTAAAGGGGTTCTTGCAGGGTGGCAAAATGGGAGTTCCTTATTTCTGAACCAGTTCCCTCAGGTTATCTTCTTTATCTGAGGAAAATAATTAAAATAATTAAAATATTTCCAGGAATCTGGAAACATTTCTTCCTTATCTCCAGGAGAGGAGGGAATCTGTGCAAGGGGCAGCGCAGCAGCTCTGGAAAACCTCCAGAAATCATCTCCTTCTAGGTCTCCCCTCTCAGAATCTCCCTGATGAAGGGACGTGGCTGAGTGGGGAGTTGGCAGTGCTGACAAAAACCACCCTCCAAGGAAGGTCTCTGAGGGACAGGAACCCCAAGTGCTCGTGAAGAAGGATGTTGAACTTCAAGGCATGCAAAGAAAACGTCTGTTCTCTGCTGTGGGCTGCAAGAGAAGACCAAGGGTATTGTTCTCCAGCTTCTTTCTCTCTTCTTGACTGCCCTTCTTGACTATGGCAATAAAAAAAAACACCACTCCCTCCTCTTATTCTTTTTCTTTGTTTACTTAGCTTTTTTTTTTTTCCTCATAGCAACTGCATAAAGCTGAAGCCATCTGATATTTCCAAGTAACCCAGACCATTATTCACTGAAAGGCACTGGCCTGGATCCTAATTGCTGCTGGTCTCACACTCCACAGAAGTGCTGCAAGCAGCTGTAAATATCTCTGTACAGGACTCTGCTGGTGTCAGACTGACCCTAATTCTTACAAGTCCCCTGGAATACAAAGAAAAGCTCCAAAAGACCTAGAAAAAAAATAGAGAAAATAGTCTGCTAGGTGAGCTTTGGAAAGGACAGAGAGGGGAGAGGGTGGAAATCCAGTTTTGCATCCTTCTCCAAGGGGAAGCAGGGGAATGGAGTTGGTGGCCACCAGTCTCAGCAGGCCACGTGATGGACAAGAGACCTCACAGCTGAGTGACACTGGGACAGTGAGGATTTTTTGGATCATGTCCCACTGCCTGGAGACTGTTTGAGGAGGAGGATGTTGGATTGTGCCCCCTCCACGTCACCCTTCCAAGCCTTTGTTCCAGGAGCACATCCTGGTGTCACCCAACTGCTTCCCTCTAGTCACACAAAGGGCTTGTGTGTCACAGGAGCCTTTGTTTAAGGCTGAAGAGCATCTGCCAGGTGACAAGGGTGCATGATGTGGTGAGGTCAAGGTAAAACCCCTGCTGAGGAGGAGGAGGAGGAGGAGGAGTTGGTGCTTTGCACCTCTGCAGAAAGGAGGAAAGGCAGCAAAGCACGTGAGAAAGTGCAGAAGATGGTGCTCTGGGTTGGAATCTGCTTCACTGCTGTGGCCAGAGGGATGCAAAGGAAGGAAAACAAACAGAGTGCAACAACCTAGTTCACAATTAAAAAAAAAAAGGCAGTCACAAAAAGCATCTTTTGGGGTTTTTGTCTCTTTTCAAAACACACTCCAGTCAGAGATGAGGGGGGCAGGGTCCAATTTCTTACAGCTCCCCAGAGTTGGGCACTTGTAACACTCCATCATCCTTTATTGCCCTTCTTCTCCAAATCCTGCCCATCCCCTGTGTGACTTCTCAGTGCCCTTCTGCTCTCCTTCCCATCCATCACACGGGCTCCCCCTGCTCCTCTCCTTCCTTCTCTCCTGCATTCCAGCTTCCCTGGAACATCCACATTCCTCCCATGCCTCCAGTCCCTCATCCCACGTGGCTGCCTGTGTCCTGCCAAGGGGCTGTGAGAGAATCCTAAATCTGCTGCTGCTCCTCAACCTGCTGCTCCTAAACCTGCTGCTGCTCCTCAACCTGCTGCTGCTCCTGAACCTTCTGCTCCTCAACCTCTACTTCTTCTACACCTGCCTCTTC
>NW_008594189.1:46974-51538 GCF_000691845.1 Merops nubicus | reverse complement strand
AACCTGCTGCTGCTCCTAAACCTGCTGCTTCTCCTAAACCTGCTGCTTCTCCTAAACTTTCTTCTTCTCCTAAGCATACTGCTTCTCCTAAAGCTGCTGCTTCTCATGGCCAAAGAGCAGAAACCTGGGCGAGAGATTGCAGCCTGGCTGGGGGAGGCCAAGAAGGCAGAGTGTGAAAGTCCACAGCTCCCAGGAGCTGGAAACCAGTCCAGCTGGTGCTGTGTGCTCAGCTCCCAGCCAAAGTCCTTCCTCTCAAGGTTGTGCTGACAGGCTACAAAAACAAGGGCTGGGAGCACAGCGATGGGGAGCTTGCCCCAGCAGAAAGAAGCCACGCAGAGGAAGGTTTAAGGTGTTCTCTTGAGATGTCAAACCCTTGGCAGGGGCTTTTCAAGAGGGAGGGTGAAAGGTGTTGATCCAATGCACCCCTAAATGATTCTTGATGCACTTGTATCCCCCCCTCCAGCCTTTCCCATAAGTGCTCTCTTTAAAACTCAGCCCTGAACAAGGGACATTTCAGAAGGACACCCCAGACCCCCCCTCATCTGCTCCAAGAGAGGAGGAATGCTGCCAATGAGGACGTGTGGCAAGCAAATTTTTACCAGGAGCAAATATTTGCCCCCGTTCTGGATGGCTGCTGTGCCACACCACATTCTTCCCAGCAGGCTGGAGTGGATAAATAGTCTTGGAAAAGTAAGTAGACTTCTGCCATGGCAAAAGGCTGACAAACACTTCAGGCTGATGAACCCTGGGTCTTCAGCTCTTTTTGGCACGTTGGAGGCCCTGCCCTGGGTAGGACTGTGCACACAGCTGGCTTCTCACGTGTGCCAGAGGGAGGCAAGAGCTGGAGAGTTGGGGAAATCAGCGTTGTTAGAAAGCTGTGGGCACCCAGCAGGGTTGGGAGCTGGGTGGAGGGCTGCAGACACGTGCCCCGTGCCAAGCAGGCACCTCTTCAGATCCCCCAAGAGTTCCACTGCCCTTTCATTTCATCTCTTGCCCAAGTGCCACGTCTACCGGGCAAACGACTTCCCTCTGCTCCTCTATGCCAAGTTTCACTCCAGCATGTCAAAACCACTGCCCTACAGTGCAGCATTCCTTTCCAAGTGAACTATTCCCCCCCCTCTTCCCTCCCTCCCTCCTCCTGCAGGTCCTGCTGGTGGCAGCTCCAGGTTGTATAACCTCACATCCCTCTTTGATGAGAGCGTGAACCAGGATTTCCTGGTGTGCCAGGAGTGGCTTTGCCTGGGTGAAAGGGGTGGGACAGGAGGAGAATCAATCAGAGAATCAGAGAATCATAGACTATCTGGGCTGGAAGGGACCTCCACAGGTCATCTAGTCCAACCCCCCCACCACAAGCAGGGACATCTCCAGCTAGATCAAGCTGCTAAAGGGTGTTAGAGCTCTGGGTCGTGTCTCTGCACCTTGTCACCCTGCCAGGCTACAATAAGAGAGACCTGCAGGGAGCAACATATGTCAAAGTTGGTCTTTTGCCTTCAAAAATTCTCCTCCAAACCTCCCCAGCTGGCTTGCTGCCTTCTCTGGGGAGCCAACGGGGCGTGCACAGGGCAGGAGAAACCTGCAGCCTGGGGAATCTCCTGAGAGCACCCTGACCCCTTCCCTCCCTTGGCAACCATCCCAGGGGAGGTTGGACCAAGCTCTGAGCACCCTGCTCTAGCTGCAGATGTCCCTGCTCCCTGCAGGGGGTGGGACTGGGTGACTTTGAAAGGTCCCATCCACCCAAACCAGTTGTTGCTGGGGAGCTGGGCTTGGAGATGGAACTGGGGCAGCTTTTTGTGGGGCTCCCAGATCTGGCCTCTCAAGAAGAATGATCAAAGATGGCACAAAAGAACCCCAGTCTCTTGAGGCTTGCAGAGGTTTTGTAAAGCATCTGGGTTGTTCACTGCTTTTATGGACACAATTCAGCTGCCACATCATTTGAGGCTGTCCCATCCTCCATCAGAGGATGGTTATGGGTTTCAAAGCTGGGGAAGGGTCTAGAGCCCAAGTGTGGGGAGGAGCAGCTGAGGGAGCTGGGGGTGCTGAGCCTGGAGCAAAGGAGGCTCAGGGGAGACCTTCTGGCTCTGCACAGCTCCTGACAGGAGCCTGGAGCCAGGGGGGGGGTCGGGCTCTGCTCCTAAGGGTGAGGAGGTGGCCTTGAGTTGTGTCTGGGGTGGTTTAAGTTGGTTATTAAGACAAATTTCTTCCCCAAAAGGGTTGCCAAGGCTGCCCAGGACGTGGGTCAGTGGAGACCTGGCAGTGCTGGGGGAACAGTTGGAGGTGATGCTCTGAAAGGTCTCTTCCAACCCAAACAATTCTACAATTCTACCACGAATCTGTTCAGTGAGACAAGACAGGGTGGGGGGATTGGAAGGGATTGCACAGCAGGCTTGACTTTGGGGTCAGTGTTCCTGTGCAAGGTGTTGCCATCACTCCCAGCCACCCAAGTGAGGCTTTCAGGCTCCTCTTCTCTTTGGGGCACAAGGATTCCCTGTGGGACTACAGGGACACTGTGGGCATTGACCCTCTGCAACCCCCCAGCTCTGAGTCATGGGTTTTATTCAAGCAGTCACACATCTCTTGTGGTGGGACAGCAAAATTAGTTCTTGAGGACCTCAGAGATGTTGGGAGCAGAGCTGATGACCTCTTCCTGGCAGGGGGGTTTCACTCACCTCTCACAAAATCCTTGGCTGAGCAGTACCTGTCATTTTGGAAGGACATCTGCAGTGGCCCTAGGGGATGCAAACCCTGCTCTGCTTGGGAGACACCTCCCTGGGTCCTCTCCTGTGTCACCCAGGCTCCTGCTGCTGCAACCTCTGACCTGCTTTTAAAGGGATGGATCTGGGCACAGAAACATCAAATGGTTTGGGGGGGAAAGAACCTTTCAAGGTCATCTAGTGCATCCCCCCAGCAGGGAGCAGGGACATCTGCAGCTAGAGCAGGGTGCTCAGAGCTTGGTCCAACCTCCCCTGGGATGGTTCCAGGGATGGGGCAGTGACCACCTCTCTGGGCAGCCTGGGCCAGGGGCTCACCACCCTCAGGGTCAAACATTTCTTCCTTCTCTCTAGTTAGAATCTCCTTCTTTTAGTTTCAAACCACCCCAACTTGTCCTGTCCCAACAGCCCCTGCTCAAAAGTCTGTCCCCACCTCTCTGATAGGTCCCCTTCAAGTCCTGCCAGACCACCAGAAGGTCTCCCTGGAGCCTTCTCCTCCCCAGGCTGCCCCAAGCCCAGCTCTCAGCCACTCTCTCAGTCCCACACAAGCCTCAGCATTCCCCCAGTGACTCAGAGAGAGCTGGCTACAGACATCAATGAAAAGCATCAAAAAAAAAAACCACCCAACAAACCCAACAAAACCCAAACATGAAGAAAATGAAAGAGGAAGAGCTGACATCAAAGTGAGCAGCAGAGGACTCAGCGACTGATGGATCTCACACTTGGTTGATTGTCTCAATTAATGACCCCCAAATCCTAAATCAGAGCTGGAAGCTCCACAGTCGGCGAGGCCACGGGCAGCAGAAGCTGCTGAGGTTCCAGCTTGCACCAGGCAGCTCCACACCTCACTCCACCTCCCCAGGTGAGTGTCTGGGTCTGGTTTCTGTGGTACCACCCTCTCCTGTGCCCAAAATTCCCCAGGGGTGTGCGTGCTGGTGCCTGCCCCCAGCTTGCTGCCTTCTCCTCCCCGTGGGGCGAGGGGGGAGGAGGCAGAGAGGTGGTTGGGTTTGAGTCTCACCACCCCCTGCGTGGGGCAGGCTGCTGGGCAGGGGCTCTCTCCTGGGCACAGCCTGGTGGGAAGTGTTTACACAGCTCCTTGGCTGCTCTACAGTCACTACAGCAACCCCCCCATCCCCACCCCGAGGGGCAGTTTAAAGTAGAGGAGGAAGTTTTTGGGGAGTTCAGCTTCCCAAGGCCAGCATCAAGTGTGGCTGGAGAACAAAAGGCCTGGCAGTGGGAGGAAACACATTTAGAGGAGCTTCCTATGTGCAAAACCCCCCTTGAGGTGTCTCAGTCACAGGAGATGCTGCATTCCCTTCCCCTTGGTCAAAGGGAAAGCAGCTCCATGGAGAAGGACCTGGGAGTGCTGGTGGGTAACAGGGAGGACCCTGGAGTTCTGCTGGACAACAGGTTGATTAACCTGACCAGCAATGTGCCCTCATGGCCAAGAAGGTCTCCTGGGATGCATTAAGAAGAGTGTGGCCAGAAAGTCAAGGGAGTTTCTCCTCCCACTCTGCTCTGCCCTACTGAGGTCACATCTGGAGTATTGTGGCCAGCTCTGGGCTCCCCAGTTCAAGAGGGACATGGACTACTGGAGAGAGTCCAGCAGAAGCTATGAAGATGCTGAGGGGTCTGGAGAATCTCTGTGCTGAGAGCCCTGGGGCTGTTCAGCTGGAGAAGAGAAGACTGAGAAAGGATCTGGTTGATATCTAAAGGGTGGGGGTCAAGAGGGTGAGGCCAGACTCTTGTCAGTGGTGCCCAGAGACAGGGTCCAAGGAGGGGAAAGGGGAGAATGACACCATGAGGCACTGTACAGGAGAAAGAAGGACCACATGGATGGGAAGGAGTGAGCCATA
>NW_008594189.1:40838-46946 GCF_000691845.1 Merops nubicus | reverse complement strand
AGAGGATGGAAGTAAGAGTGGGTGCTGCAGGGGAGGAATGGCAGGGGAGGAATGGCAGGGGAGGCTGTGGAGATGGGAAAGGTGCCTTTGTGAGGTGAGGAACCCACCTGGCCATACAAAGATCTCAGATCCAGGCAAGGAACTGATGCCCTGAAGGTGCCATTCACACCATCTCAAGCTGTCCCTCTAGCTCACTGTGAAAAGGGGACCCACGGTGATGCTGCCAGAAGAAGACATCCACACCACACAGGTCAGATTTCAGAGAATGAACCCTTTCTGCATGCTAATCCTCTGCTCTTGGGTGGCAAACAGAAGGGCAGAGTTTTGGGATGAGGGCTGAGTGTGTGTGTGTGTGTTTGAGGGTGATCTCCTGGGAGATCTTCCCCAGGCCTGGGTGTTGCCCAAGGAAAGATGAGTAGCTTCTGAACCCTCAGTGTGAAGAACTTGCCCAAGGAAACTCCACAGGTGGGTCTCACTTTTCCTGCCAACACCCCTGGCACACGTTTAACCCCAAAGGCTTTGAGCAGAGGGTGCACGTTGGGCCAGGAAGCCAACAAGGAGCAACAAGGAGACTCCAGGACAAACTGCAAGAGCTGGTGGCACAGCCCATGGGCTGGCAGTGGCCACACAGCACAGCAAGGATGCCCATGGCACTAGGAACTGCCTCCAGGAGGTCGTGGCAAGCAGGGTTCAGCTTCTCTCAGGCTGTGGTACAGATCCTGGCTTGGAAAGCCCTCCTGCCATGGAAGGAAGATCTTCTGCAGGAAGCTCCTGGTGTCCTCAGTGCCACCCGAGTCCCACACAGCCTGCTGCTGGCCCTGGTTACAGGGCAGACCTGCCTGATCTCCTTGTGCTGACTAACAAAAGGTCCTTCAGATGCTTTAATGTCACAAGGAGCCTTTCTACAGGCTTGGCTCACCTCCTAAGGGAGCAAGATGTTCTTCCTGCTCCTCTTCTCGTGGTGGTGAGCAAAGGGGTCTCAAACCTCTCCCCTGGGCTCCACCATCTCCCTGCATCTCCCTCACTGTTCAGTCCACGTGCAGCACGTGGGGATGCTGCTACCTCAGCTGAACCAGGCCACCTAGGATGGAAAAAGCAGGAGGACACCCAGGTGACACCAGCAACGCACAGAGCCATGGCTCAAAACCTTGGCATGGCTCTTTAGAAACACAGCTCGGAGGTGGCAGGGACAGGGAGGTGGAGGAAGCATTGTCAACATCCCTTTATTAACACTCTATGAAGAAAAACACCCCAAAATAACCTGGTGAGGATGGGCAGCAGCTGTGAGGCGCTTGCCACGGAGGTAGAAGTCTTCATGAAGCCCCAAGATGGGGAGAAGTTTAATCCAGCTCCCCAGATGTTGCATAAAGGTGTAAAAATGTGAGTTTTGGTACTGGCTCCCCATCTGCTTCCATGTTATTTCACACCCTAAATGAAGCAGACCTTCTGAGCACCCTGGTGGGAGCTGGTGCAGGATGGATCCCTGCAGAAGTGCAGCATCCTTGGTGTAGAAGGTAGAGCCTCCCACTGAGTCATGTTTGAGGCTCCAAGTGGGAGATGAGGAGTTTGGTTTTGATGTCTTTGATGCAGGAGTCCAGGAGATGCTTCCTCACGATGAGGAGGAAGAATATTTTGCCTTCTGCTGAACACCCAGAGAAATGGCATCACAGAAACATCCTGGTGGGAAGAGACCTTTGAAAATCAAGCCCAACCATTAATCCTGTGCTGCCAGGTCCCCACTAAACCATGTCCCTCAGGAGTCATGGATCATTAGAGAGGTTCCTCTGGCTTGCAGCATCACCTCTGCTGACAGCTGTAAAAATTCCTGCTCACTAAAGTCTTATTTTGGAAAAAAAAAATGCCTGGCATACAGAAAGTTTTCCTTATGCAACATGTGGTGGATCCTGCCCATTCCAGATGCCCTCCTCTCTCTCTCATCTGCTGGCATGCTGGGGAGGGGGGTATTTAGGCTCCCAGCTCTTTACAGGGAAGATCTTTAAAGGTTTTAAGACGTCCCCATGGAAACCAGCCCACTTTTCAAACACAAGAGGATGTTGGCATTGCTACCAGGCAGGGAAACCCTCCCTAAAAAAGAACAACCCACTACGTTCTTGTCCTTCCTCTTGAAGGTGTCTCTTTAACAGCACTCAACAGCTGCTAACCGGGATAATCCCTGTCATCCTCCTGTCACTAATTCAGATGCTAATGGCCCTCGGGGTAGGAGAGGTTAGCCAGCCAGCCAGCACCCCAGGTACACTATGCAGGAGGAAGGGATTAAAATCCCTTCTGGGATCCTAGAAATATTGGAAGGAAACGTTTCCAGAGGATGGAGAGGAGCTGATGTCCAAAATGTGAGGGAGAAGCAGGCAGGAGGAGGCCAGCAGGAAGGATGTGCGTGTCCTGATGCCTCAGAGGGGCTCCATCCCCACACTGAGAGACCCTGGGAAAGGGAAAAAAAAAGGTTTGGGAGGTTTGATTTATAAAAGGAAAGGAGCTGTAAGACAACGTGCCTGGATTGGCCAAGCTGAGGAGGGTGGGAGAAAGGTGGGTGAGGGCCAGCAAGCACCAGAAGAGCCCAGGCAGTGGAGAGGGAAAAGCATCAGCCTGCTGGGAGGCAGCAAGGAGCACAGAAAGCCTGTGCTGAGGAGGAGTGCTGGGATGACATTTGGGAAGGGGAAAATTCAGGCTGAGTGGCAGGAAAAGCTTCCTGAGATGTCCACCCTGGAGCCATCCCTCAGGAGAAGCCCTGGAAGCCTCAGCGCTTGGCACTGGAGGAAAGCTGCAAGTCCTGGAAAAACCTCCTCCTAAGCTCCCTGCAAGTCACCAGTGAGGCTTGGATTAATTTTGGGAGGTTTGGCTGAGAGACAAACTCCACAGGCAGGAACAAGCCTGCAGGGAAGGGGGGAACTCCCAGGAGGTGACTGGGTGGTGGTGGGTCCCCAGCAGGAGCATCCCCCCTCTCCACGGGAGCTGGGAAATTCAGGGGAGAGCACGAGGGGGAGATAAAAATCCCTTCTCCTTTAAGGCAACACTATCTGCCAGTGAGGAGCTGCTCTGCTCTGGCCAAGGCAGAGTCAGGGCTCAGGCTTCTGTTAGGCTGGGCCCCTGGGAAGGTCCAGCTGCCAAAAACAAAAGGCAGTTTGGCTTTAGTCCGGGGGTAGGGCACGGGTGTGTGGGGAGGGAGAGGAGAGGTTTGCAAGAAGGGGCTCAGGGCTGAGGGGAGGAGGAGATGCCTGCAGGCAGGAGCCAAGGGAGAGGAGCTCCAGGGATGATGCTGTTTCCCTCCTGTTCAAGAAAGAGCTTTGGCTGAAGAAACCTGAGTTACAAACAGCTGGAGTGCAGATTCCATCCCCAGAGCTCAGGGAGCCACCAGAAAAGGCAAACGAGTCATTTCCCGTGGAGGGGAATTTCCCTGGGCATGGCACTGGGCTGGCTGTGCCCAGCCAGGATATTGGGGAAAAATATCTTCCCCTTGAGGGTTGCCCAGGGCTGTGCCAGGCTGCCCAGGGCAGGGGTGGAGTCCTCACCCCTGGAGGGGTTTCCAAGCTGTGGAGATGTGGGGTGAGGGACACGGGGCAGTGGAGACCTGGCAGGGCTGGGTTAGGGGTTGGAGTTGATGCTCCTAAAGGTCTCTTCCAACCAGAACAAAAGACAGAATGTATTTCAACCTCCAACCCTACTCTGAACAAAAGCATCTTTGCCCCAAGCACATCCAGAAGCTGACACAGGAGCCAGCCAGGGGTGGGCAGCTAGAGCCAAACCTGCTCTGTGCACCCAGCGCGTGCCCCCCACCTCCCCTCCCTCCTCCTCCTCCTCCTCTCTTCCTTCATCTGGATACACTCCCCACTTCAACAGCAAACCTGCCAGGGCAGGGAAGGACAGCCCACGCTACTGCTGAGCCAACAGAAACGGAGCTGGAGTGGAAAACCTCCTTTTTAAGAGCAAAAATCCCACGTCAAGCAGTTGCGCTCGTTTCCAGATCAGGCATTGCAAGCCCAGGGAATTCGGAGTTAAAAGTTCCTCTTCAAATAAATTCAAACTTGTTGAAGTGTGGCAACGTGCAAGCAGGGCACACAAAGAGCCTTAATTCCTCCCTGCAGTGACACAGAACCATATGACTGTGATTAAAATGGTTCAGTCCTTGTGCTCCTAGACTCGATTCCCCTGATAAATACAATATTTTTTTTCATATTCCCTCACTTTACCCCTCCTCCAATAACCCCGTGGCCCAGATATTGCCACTAGCACAGATTTCACTGCCTACCAGCATGGAAAAAAAAAAAAGAAAGATATATATCACAAGTCTTTCACATCTGTGATGGGAGCCCCGGGCTAAGCGTTGTCTTGGAAATACCCTCCCCTCCTACCCTTGGATCCACAGCCAGCCCTGCCCAAGGCTCTGGAGAGAACAGCTTTTCTCCAAAGGAGCATTTACTCCTGCAGAGGAGAAGGGAAGGGCTTCCCTCACACCTTTTACACCACTGCAATCTAGGCTCCTGTATTTATTTTACAAGCCCATTAAAACCTCGGGGTTTTAAAGCATCAGGAAAAGAAAAGCGAGACAAAGAAAAATCATCTGGATAAACAATCGTGGCTTTTTGTCGAGGGCTCGGGAGCTAATCGAGTCCAGATCCTCCCCCCGCTCACACTGACATCCAAAATTGTGTCTTTCTGAGCTAGAAAAAAGAGTCAGATGAGGATGGAGAGTCAGCTCTGCCCTCAGCTACTCCCTGGGGCGAACGCGGTTCCCGTGGCGCGGCCGCAGGGCAGAGCTCGGCCCCAGATACCCCAAAATTCAGGCCCCTTTGGCCTCAATGCCCACCAGAGGGGCTGCCCTGCACTTCAGTCCAGCCCACCACCCTCCAAAAGTTGAGTTTACCACGTGGGTGGCCCGAGTTGTCACGATGCCTTTCAATATTAGGCACCAAATCACTGCTGTCCACTTATTTGCTGCTTCTGCTACCGGGCAGCAGGAACAACCCCCCTGAAATTAGCATCAGACCCATTAATGAGCTCAATGATGTATTCTAATTGAGACTTCTTTTGCTCACAGAAACACACACCCCATCCCTGCTTCTTTCCCAGAGCCACGGATCTTCTTGAACGTATGAACTGCCCAAACTTTAGGATATTTGGGCTTTATGAGCCAGCTTGCAAAGTTTTGTTGATGCACAGAAAAGCACCTTGTCCCTCCCAGCTTTTCTGGGCATGACACACAACCCTGAAGATATTTGTGCCAGGGGAAAGGGTCCAGCCTGGAGAAGTTCCCCTTCCCAAGCCAAAATCCATCCCCTGCCTGGGAAGATCCCAAGTAAATATGGAACCAAGAACAACCACGAGCAAAGAGCTTTGCCTAAGGAGGTCCACGGGTTGGTATCAATTCTTTGTGAGTTCTGAGGCTCATTGCACATCATAATGGGTTTTATTATCAAACAAAACACCAGAGATTTTACCAGGGTAATGCTGGAATCCATGGGAGCTGGTTTTTCCTGTCTGTGAATAAAACACATTCTCATCCCCCAAAATGCTTATTTGCTGACACTGAAGTTTCTGGTGGGAATACATCACTTTTTGTAATTAAATTTTCATCTGGAAGACTTTTCAGGTCAAAAATGGAATTGCTGGTCAAAACCATAGCAGGGAAGAACACACAGGAAGCCAGGCTCTGGACCCAGCCCCAGCACTTGGAAAGCAGCTCTGAGGAGAAGGACCTCGGAGTCCTGGTGGACAAGTTCACCACGAGCCAGCAACGTGTCCCCGTGGCCAAGAAGGCCAAAGGTATCTTGGGGTGCATCAAGGTGTGGCCAGCAGGTTGAGGGAGGTTCTCCTCCCAGTCTGCTCTGCCCTGCTGAGGCCATCTCTGGAGGACTGGGTCCAGTTCTGGGCTCCCCAGTTCAAGAGAGACAAGGAGCTACTGGAGAGAGTCCAGCAGAGGTGCTGAGGGGCCTGGAGCATCTCTGGGACAAGGAATGACTGAGAGCCCTGGGGCTGTTCAGCCTGGAGAAAAGAAGACTGAGAGGGGATCTGATCAACGTTGATCAAGAGCTGAAGGGTGGGGGTCAAGAGGCTGGGGCCAGACTCTTGTCAGTGGTGCCCAGCAACAGGACA
>NW_008594189.1:33799-40815 GCF_000691845.1 Merops nubicus | reverse complement strand
TATCAACAGGAGGAGAAACTTCTTTGTTGTGAGGGGGCAGAGCCTGGAGCAGCTGCCCAGAGAGGCTGTGGAGTCTCCTGCTCTGGAGAGATCCCAAACCCCCCTGGATGTGATCCTGGGTGAGCTGGGGGTTGGATGAGATGCTCTCCAGAGCTCCCTCCCAACCCCACCGTGCTGGGATTCTGTGCCCTGCCTCCTTTGCAGCTGCAGTCCCCAGGAATCATCCCCCAGCCTGTGGTTGCCTCAAGCAGGAGGAGAGCAAGCCCAGCACCAGCAGCCACCCTCACCCACCCCACAGGATCTGGGAGAGGATGTCTGCCCCTATCTCCTTCCCCTCCCTGCCCAGAGCACACCTTATCAGCAGAAGGCACCTTTGGTGAGGGCGTCGATGCATCCTCCACCCCGGGTGGCTGCTCAGCCTTATCTGCAGCTCTGTGAGGAGCTGGGAGAGCCCAGCTGCCCACAACCTCAGCAGAACAACCCAGCTGCTTGCTCTTTTTGCCACCGTGATGCCACACCAGAGCTGCAGACCTGGTTTAACCCCTCTGTGAGTCCCCAGCGTGGCACAGAAGGGGTGGAAAGGGCCGTGCTGAGCCTCGCCCTGAGCTCCTCTGCACTGCAGCAGGGGTGGGCACCCAGCCCCAGCCACCAGTCACCTTCAGGGGGTCAAGTCAGAAGCTGTTCAGCACAGCTAGGGCAGCCAAAAAGTCTGAAGGAGGGTCAGGAGGGCTGCAGCTCCCACGTGTGCGTGTGGTTTCACAACACCTCCCTCTCCCCACCACCAGCCACACCAGTTTCCTCAACGCAGAGCACAGACCCAAAGCTGCAGCAGCGTGTAGTCCAGCCTTGTTTTTCCCACTGCTTCAAGAACTGAGCCGGCCCCCTCAAATGTTCCCAGCATATTTGGATTGTGAGTCAGAGACCACAATGGAGATTCTTGCCTAGCTTGACAAAGTTTCAGTATCTCCGGCCAAAGAGTAATCGCTGATTTTTTGCTCTGTCACTCAGGAGTTCTGTTTCCACCCCCCTAAACGTGCAGAACATGCTGAGGAAGCCAGGAGCACTCCTGGGATGCTTACCTGCAGCATCCCCAGCTTCTCCTGGTCCCCTTGGGGCAGGGTGCTGCCAAGAAGCAGGATGGCACCATGCAGGTGGTGCCAGCTCCCCCCTCTCTGTGCCCACCCACAGGGATGCAATGAAGAGAAAGGCTGAAAAAACAGCAGCAGCACTGAAAAGCGAGGCCAGGAAAACCTCATCCTTGCAGGCAGGGTCTCCCATTGAAAAGAAACAACTCAAGGCTGAGGTTTCCAGAGGCTGCAGGAGCACACCACGCACAGACACGTCCTCAGGCTCAGGAGCTGCTGGGATGGACCCTGGTGCTCTTCATCAGGCCACCACAACGGGCTCTGCACACAGGGAGCAGGCAGGAGCAGGAGGCACCAGGGCTCAGGCCACTCAGCAGCCCAAATGCCCTGATAACTTCTCTCTGCTCCCTCCTCTGCTGCAGCACCGTGCAGGGCTCCTCTCTCCCTCCCCATCCTCCCCCAAACAATCCTCCCAGCCCTGCTCAAGCTCAGCTTTGATTATCCTCTCACTACAAGCCACACTCATTTCCCCTTCCTACACCATCACGAGTGCTAGAAACTTTTTTTTCCCCTTCATTAGCCTTTTTTTTGTTCAGATCCTCCTCTTTTCCTTCCGCCAAGACTCTCCCACGATTTTTGTGCTCTGGCAGAAGAGCACGAGGGCTCCAAGGAAACCCCTGAGCACCCCAAATCAGGGCTTGCTCTGGCAGCACCAGGGAAGCACCTCAGCCCTCCAGCTGTTGAGCCACCTCTGGAGGGGTGTGAGGACCAGCAGCTGAGGAAAAAAAAACCCTCAGCCCCATCAATCCCTCCAACATTTCACCAGGTCCAGGTCATCTGTGTGCACTTGCTTTATAGTTCCTTTTTTTTTCCCCCTCCCCACAGCTAGATTTAGTATTTCTACAGAGGTTTCATGCTCATACTTCTACTGAGAAACCCTCCCCATTATCTTCTCATCTATCCTCCTGCTGCCTGGGCTGCAAGGCTGCCTAGATGAGGTGGGGGGGGCTTTGGGGGCTCTGAGGTGCACACAAAGGAGGAGAGATCATTTTTGGGTGCTGCTAGTCTTGCTCTTCAGGAGGGTTGAGTTTCACCTCTTTAGCACCAGCCTTGGGGAGCCTGCGGGTGGGATGTAGGGGCAGCAAGAAAAAAACCTCCAGCAGGATTTACCCCCTTTATTAATGCTGGAAACAAAAGCTGATGCAAAGGCAAGGGGGGTGACTAGGTCTGAGTGGGCTTCACATCCCCCTTCACCACCTCCCTGCTTTTCAGAAGGGGGAAAACTTTGCCTGGAGCTGTGTCCAAAGCCTGGATGTTCTTCCCAGCTCTGCCTCAGGCTGGAGATTTGAGGGCTGTGGTGTCTCAGCCAGGCTGAACTGCAGGTAAACCACCAGGGATGCTTTGGGAAGCTCCCACCCCCCCCTGTGCAGGCACTGCTGGGAGCTGTGCACATATCCTGACCCTGGGGACAGGGTGCTGCACAGCCCAGACCTGCAGCACCCAGGGGCTGGTGCCTGCCACGCAGTTCAGGTGTCTTCAAAGCAGAAAAAAAGCTGTTGCAAGGTGCAGCAAATAGATTCTACTATGAAACTTCAGATCCTAAACCCACACGGATCCTGAGCCCACTCAGGATCAATCAGTGGAGGGTTTCCAAAGCTTCTGTTGAAAACAGTAAACCAAGAGGAAGCATCATGGCATCAGGAATAGATTTTAGAGCCCCAGCTGGTGGGATAAACCCTGAATTGAACACTGAATTCTCCTCCTCAAAGCAGTTGCTCCAGGACAGCAGCACTGGGGGTGTGAGGAAGGTGCCTGTTCACAGAACCACAGGCTGGTTTGGGTTGGAAAGGACCTTTAGAGGACATCTAGTCCAACCCCCTGTAGTCAGCAGGGCCACCTTTGACTATAGCAGGTTGCTCAGAGCTTGGTCCAACCTCCCCTGGGATGGTTCCAGGGATGGGGCATCCACCACCTCTCTGGGCAACCCGGGCACCACCCTTAGTGCCCAAAATTTCTTCCTTTTCCCTAGTCTAAATCTCCCCTCTTTTAATTTTAAACCATCCACCCCTTGTTCTCCCACCCACCACCAGCTCCTAGGTGACCAGGTTACTTCACACGTCCAAGCTTGTTCATCTGACATCATCTGTGAGCAATAAAATGTGGCCATTAAAAACCACCTACAGCTATTGATGGGAGACAGCAGGAAAACGTGGCTACCAGAAAGCTGGAGGGAGAGGCCCCAAAGCTCCTTACCTCACACATTTCCAAGCTAACCAGAGCTGCTCTTGCAGGGGGTCTTTCTGCAGCCAGCTGCAGCAGACCTCTGTCACCTGAGCTGCAAGAAAAACCCTGTGCTATGGTCCACAGGTTGGACCAGCGAGTGCAGGGGGAGGCAACACGACTTTAGAGCTTTGGAAAGGGCTTCTGGAGGCTGAGCCAAGCTCACAGTGCTGGCCCTGGGAGCCTTTAGCACGTGTCTTTCTGGGGGCATTTCAGAGAACTCTGCATGGCCACCTGCATGAGAGCAGCTCCCTTCAGCTCACCACCCTCAGGGGCACAAACTGGCCCTGGTGGAGCCTCAGCCCCATGTCTGACCTTGCTCCTGAAGCCAAAAATAAAGGCAGGGGCTGAAAACCCGTTGCATATTCCCCTGGGGAGCTTCTGGTGCTGTTTGTGGGAGCAGTGGCTGCCACCAGGAGCAGAGCAGGGTTGTAGCGTGTGGCCACTGAGCCGTGGGCTGGGCTACTGTCAGCTGGCACTCAGCAGCCCCTGGCTCCACTGGCATTGCAAAATTTGGAAGAGAGATGGAAGCTGAGAGCAGGGAAGCTGCAAACAAGGCCTAGCAGGACAGGCTGCTCAGCAGCAGCCCCTCCAGAGGCTGATTTTCAGTGCTGGGCACTACGGGAGCACAAACACTTGTAAAATGCACAAGGAACCAGCTGGCCCTGGGCACATGCACGAGGATTTCTGAGGCTCAGGACAAGGGGTGCCCCTTTCTCCTGCCCCTGCAAAGGAGAGGAGAGCAAATGTGCCCCCAACTCCAAGCCACTGCTGGCAGCTCCATCCCCAGCAAGCTGCCAGGTTGTCACGCCCTGACAAACGGGCTTGGCAGAGCAGGGGAGGCTGGTATCAGGGGCTAAAGATCAAACTGTGTCTATCTCTGCACACACCTTTGTTAGTTTTGGCTGCACCCTTCCAGGTATCACCTGCCTCCCCGAGCAAACACCTTCCTACCCCTCCACTGCTCCTCAGAGGGCTCCTTTCTCCTTTCTCCTGCCACCCATCTCACCCACCACACCAGGGGGGAGAGCCCCGGGACTGGCACGGCTGCAGGGAGGGGAGGAAGGAGCCTGGAAGCAGCTCCACGGCCAGCCTGCTGGTTTGGCTTTGCTGGAAAGGAGAGCAGAGAGCTGGCACGGACACCCAGCAGCCCCAACAAACATTGCATTCATCTGCAGAGCTGCAGAGCAAACGAGCTGTCAGTTGTTCATCTGGAGAACAGGTTTCACCAGCCCGGATTAAACGATTCCGTGGCCACAGCATGTGCTTCTTGCTGCTCTTGGGAGATGAAGGAAGCAAGGGGAAAAAAAAGCACCACAGAAAGAGAGAGGCCTTCTGCAACCCACCCCCCTGAGCCTGCTGCTCCTGGTTCCCACAGAGAGGGGCTGAGAGCACTTGGAGGTCCAAAGGCACACGTGGAGCAGCAAGAGGCTGCACCAGAGCCTCCCCCCCTCCCCTCCCCAGTGACTCCCTTAGGATGTAATTGCAGTCGACTTCATTCCAGGCCAGGAGCATATGTCTGGCTACGGATGTTACTGTGAGCACAGGAGGGGAAAAAAAAGGAGAAATAGAAAGGAAAAAGTGCAAAGGACTCTTGTAATCCAAGCCCGGGAAGGATAAAGGTTCTTCTCTGTAGGAAAAGGTTATTCTGCTACCTTTGGCAGCCCAGGCAGCTTCCCCACGTGAAGTTTTTTTGCAAGTGAGGAAAGAAAGGCTGATAGCAGCTTAGGGAGCTCAAAACTACCTGGCACCAAACCCACGGCCCCCAGCTGCACCCTCTGAAAACCTCCAGAGCCCACCCGGGCAAAAAGCAGGTGCCCAAAGAGCCAAAAGAGCAATTTCAGGACTCTCCCAGACCTCAAAACGCCCCAAAGCCTTGCACTGGGGAGCCCAGGACATCTTTCTCCACTTTGTAGCCTTTGGTGGGTCACCAGAGCTTGCCCCAGGGCCTCATCTCCCAGGGGAGGATGCATTTGTGGTGAGGAGAGTGGAGGGCCACCTGAAGGGATGATGGGCCAGGCTCCTCTTGGTGGTGGCCAGCAACAGGACAAGGGGGTTGATGAAGCCAGGAGGTTTCATCTGAACAAGAGGAGAAATTTCTTTGCTGGGAGGGTGGCAGAGCCTGGAGCAGCTGCCCAGAGAGGAGTCTCCTGTTCTGGAGAGATCCCAAACCCTCCTGGATGAGATCCTGGGTGAGCTGGGGGCTGGATGAGATGCTCTCCAGAGCTCCCTTCCCACCCCCACCACGCTGGGGATCCTGTGGGCAGAGTGATGCAGCCAGAGCACACCCTGGGCAGCTGGAGCCACCCCTGAGATGCCCTCCCCACATCCAGAAGCCAGGAAAACAACTTTTTTAATGTTTTTTTTCAAACTGGGATGAATCCCAGTCAGACATCCACGTTTGTGACTCGCCGGCGAGGCTTTAAAAATCCATCCCAGGGCACGCAGGGACGTGCTCCAAGATACATCCACCAGCACATGACCCAGGAGGTGGGTTCGAGCTGAAGTGACTCAGCCTCCTGGTTACAGGAACCAAATTAGCAACCACTCCTCCACGGCTGATGTCCCAGACGGGGCTAGATGGCACTGTGAGTTAGAGAATGGGCCAGGACATTCCACCCTGGCGTGAGGATGGGTGGAAAAAAATCAGGCAAGCTGGTGCTCCCTAGGGTATGTTTTCCAGAGCTACTAATTCCCATCGACAGCCTGATCTGAGACGTTTTTCTAGGTGCCTACTTAGGAGCTGCATCCCATAATTTAGTCCTTCTGTGGGATGGGATTATTTTAATTTTTTTGAGGAAATAATTCTTGGCTGGCAAGCATTTAAACACATGGGTTTTTTTCCCCCCCTCTCCAATGCTTGGCCTACGTTTTCTCTGCTTTAATTTATCCCATTTCTCCTCGTTAACCCCCTGCCCCCCACCCCCCCTGTTCCCATGCTGGATCCTTTGGCCTCTCCTGGGAGGATGGTGCTGAAATGTCATTTGCCACCCAGACCTCCTGGCACGCCACAGGATCAGCTCTCCCTGAGCCCCCAGGATGGTTTTGGGAGGCACAGCTTGAAACAGAGCAAGGCAAAGCAGCAGAAAGAGGAGAGGACCAAGCAAGCAGACATCTGGCTGGACTCGGGTCAGGGCATTCCAGTCCTGCAGCCTCTGCTCAAGCTGCTCAGGAGAAGAACGAGTGAGGCTCTGCCCTCCTCTCACACCCAGACCTTCCAGAGCCTTCCAAGTGGGCTTGTCAAGGCTCGTGGCAGCTTGCCACGGCTAGGGAATGGCATCCACATGTCCTGGGGGGGCTGGGGGACGTGCCATCCTGGGGCACATCTGCCTCTGGAGCTGGGGAGAGCGTGGCCACCTCTTCTCCAGAGCCCACATCCATCCCATCTAACGTTCAGAGGACAATCTCCCATCATTTAACAAGGGAGATGAAAACCCCCTACCCTGCCAACCCCCAAATTTTTTTCCCAGCAGAGAATCCCATCAGCTTCCTGAGAGCCTGGGCCACCCGTGCCTGTGCCTCCTTGTTCCTCAAGGAACAGATTAGTCACGTCCATCTGCAAGGGCAGCACTCCTGCCAAAGAGGAGAGGGGCAGGAGGAGGAGGAGGAGGAGAGGGGCAGCAGGGGGAGGAGGAGGAGAGGGGCAGGCGG
>NW_008594189.1:33069-33353 GCF_000691845.1 Merops nubicus | reverse complement strand
GGGGAGAGGGAGGAGGAGGAGGAGGAGAGGGGCAGCAGGAGGAGGAGGAGGAGAGGGGCAGCAGGAGGAGAGGCAGAGGAGAACCCAGCCCACCCCAGCCCTTTCTGCCTCTCATCCCATGCCCCCCTTGGTTTTCCACAGCCCAAGCTGCAAACCAGCTGCCCCGTGTGCTGGAGGTGGAACCCAGACGTTCTCCAGGCACTTGGACAACCCCATGTCTCCTCTTTTCCACCCCCAAGCTGGCAGGAGAACGGCCACAACATCGACAGCTACTCTGCGCTGGG
>NW_008594189.1:10383-33004 GCF_000691845.1 Merops nubicus | reverse complement strand
TTGTTTGGCAGCTGGGAAAACACCTCTCTGGAGCTCCCATCTTCTGAGGGACTGAGAAACGTCCGAGCCCAGCGGGGCTGGCAAAGGCTCAGGGCTGCAAACATCCCACTTAGAGGGGAAAACAAGCAGGCAAAGGGTCCCCTAAAAAATAATCCAGCTCCAAATGAATACATGGCTCACTGCAAACCTCCCTCTCCCAATTACAAGTCTGAAAAATCACTGTCATAGCTGGGGCAGCCACGTGGGGAGCCTGCAAGCAGGTCAAGCTGCTCACATTTGGTCAAACCACCCCTGGCCTGACACGTTTCCAGCTACAAACACCTCAACAGGTAACAAAGAGCCAGGCTCAGAGCACCAGCACCTCAGCGAGCCAGTAATGGGGGGATAAAAACAAATCAGGAGGCTGTTTGGGGTCACCCAAACATTCCCAGACACTTTGCCTGTCCCCTCCAGCTGAGGGAGATGCTAAAAAGGCAGCACGGCCCCGGGAAGCTGTAAAAAAGGGGGGGGAAGTAGAGGAGTGCCTGGGGGAAAGCAGCTGGGCAGGTTTTGCAGACAAGCCTGGCTGCTTGCAATCAGAGCCAGGGACACACGTAGGCGGTCCCGTGGCCTGGGAGTAAATAACAGCTCCAAAACTCTCTGTAACCTCTGTAAAACTCGGTGGCTCTGCCAGCACGCCCATCACCCAGCTCCCTGGCACACCTCAGAGCTCCCCCCGGGGCTGTCCCAGAGAGACACAAAACCTGGCAGGCTGGTCGAGTCACCATCTCCAAGGACTTGTCCTTGCTGTCAGCAAAGTGATGCTCCCCTCCTGTATCCTCCACCTTAGAGAGCTGAAAAAGGAGAATAAAATACGAGCATCACTCCCAACACAGGGACAAGACAAATTGGAGACCTTGTGGCAGCCTGCCAGCACTGAAATGCCACCCTGGGGAGCAAAGCTGTGCACTGAGGGGGGATTTTTTTTGCTTGGCTTATTCCAGGGCAGTTCTGGAAACAAGTTTTGCTTTGGTTTTTTAGCTCCAGCATATATATTTTGGCCTGTTTGCTTTCCAGCCTCACATATTTGGCAGAGCAGGCGCCGACGCTACGCACCCTTACCATGAGACCCGGGGTTATTTTGAGGCACCCATGTCTTCTTCCTGCCCTGCATGTTTATTTTTGCCCTCCTGTGAGGAGCTGGATGCTCAGGAGTGATGCTGCTTTTAGATTTACTGGATCTAAGGAGCTGGAGGGGCATATGCTGAGAGCTGAGGGGAGCTCCTGGCTTGGCCAGGCTCTGGGGGCGAGCCAGGAGTGGAGGGTGTCAGGGAAGGAGAGGTACCAAGTCCCAGCCAAACCCCAGGGTGCCTCCAGGGAAGCTCTTTGCTCAAGGAAAATGGGAAATGGGAGGGAGCTCCCCTCCTCCATCAGCCCTCTGAACACCCCTGTTGCTGCACTACAGGGAAGAACACGCTGGGGACACGAGTTAGAGAAGATGCTGCAGCCTCTGCTTCACCCACATCCATCCCTCAAACCAACAAACAGCAAAACCAGAGAACCCACTGCTTCAAAAAGCCCCCGGGAGAGTATCTTCAATGGCATCACTTTTTTTTTCCCCCCCCCCCTTCTGCTTCTTTCTGATTTGATTTTTTCTGCTGTTGAAGTCGACATCTTTTCCTCTTGCTGAACCAGCACTTCCTGACAGCAAAGCATTGTCAGAAATTTTCCATCCAGCTCTCAAGTGTATTTCAACACTCAGGGGCTTAGGAGAAGAGGTTAATGTCCATCTTTGGGCAATTATCAACAGGATGTGCTAAAAGGGTTCCACCAGCCAGGAGCATCGCTGCCCTTTGGAGAACTTCAGACCCTGGCTGGGGGGCAGCTCTCCTCTGCTGGCTCCCACCTCTAGTGGTGATCCTCCTTCCACGTGTTTACTGCCCAGCTGACCCATCAATTTGAGTAAAAAATCCTGCCTTGAGGAAGGCTGCCCTTAGTCACACAGCACATCCCCCTTCAAAGGGCCCTGGGGACATCTCAATGGTTTTCAAACCAAACATCTTCAAGAAGAGCTTTGCTCTCCCAATAAACAGCAGGGCCTTGGAAGCCAACCAAGCCAGGCAGGAGCTCGTGGGAGGAGAGGGCCATAAATGCAGCTTCTTAATCTCCACCCTTCGTGCCCCAGAACCATTCACCTTGTCCCAGCTGCCCTGGGTGTAGCATCCACAGGACGGGCTCCCCACGTTGGGAGGACTTTACCCTGAGGAATCTCTCCAGGGGTGAGCGTGCACTGAGGCATAAGCACAGCCAAGACACTTTTTAAGGAGCTGGGAAAGGGAAAAAATTAAACCCCCTAGGTTATCAGAGACAGGAGGAACTGCAGCCACCCCCCAAGTCTGCAGGGGTTGTTCACCAGCATCCCCCCAACAGCCAAGGTTTTGGGGTGAAAAGCAGCCTGGCCCCACTGAGGACTTCTGCCTGCGAGGCACTCGAGCCAGAGCTGCCTCAGTGTGTTTTTAAAGGCAAGCAAATGAGGAGCAAGGGCATCTTCCCCTTCCAAGCCCAGCTCTCCTCCTCCACCCAGACATCTGTAACTGCCATCAGCAGCTTAAGGGGCAATAACTTCACCAGCAGGTGAAACTGGTTTACGATGGGGAAGGGGGGGGAAGGGGAAGAGTTAACCCAAATTCCTCAACCCACCCACCGCCAGCAGCTCGGAGGGGAGAGGGGTGGGGGGAACACAGCATCCCAGCAGCACATCCAAGAGAGGATGCCTTTTTGGCATCAGCTGCCTCCTGGAAAAGGGGGAAGAAAAATTAAGAAGCTTTGAAATTAGGGAGCGAGCAGAGGAATGGGGTTGGAGGGGGGAGGGAAGAGCTGGGCTCACAGTCTCTGGTTGGGTAACAGGCTAATTCCTCCCTGCTCCCTGCCTGACTCCATCTAATTACCCTGTTTCCTCTGAGCTGATTGGAAAGTGGCCTTGTGTCTGGAAAAGGCTGTAAGCATCTTACAGGCATCTGTTCCACCTAATCCCCAGTAACCAGTGCCTGTGTGCTGGGGGAGAGGAGGAGGAGGAGGAGGAGGAGGAGGAGTGGGGAAGGGGCAGGAAGGGTTTCCCACGTGCTGCGCTGCCATGGGGAGGTGGGCAGGGCTGGGGGCTTTCAGGGAACTGACTCTCTTCCTCTTCTGCTCGTTTCACAATCTGGAGGCTCTTCCCTCCTTCCCCTTGTAAGAAAAAAAATGTTATTTAAGAAAAAAAAAGAGAAGGGGGGGGGAAGACCAGGGGTGGGAAGGAGGACACGTTTTGCTGAGCCTCGCTGCAGCCCGGATCTAAGCCCCTCATTTTCCCCTTGCCCTAATCCCACCTTATCCTTCAGGAATGACGTGCAATTCCTGAAGGAGGGGGGGGGTGGGAAGTGCTCTCCAGGGCCTGGCCTGGTTTGCCCAGGAATTTGGATTGGATGGCCCTGGATGTGCAGCTCATTTTCGGGCGAGCTGTTCCTAGCAGGAGCCGACTCGCCGCGAGGGGGACGTGGGGATAAACAGCTGCCTCTGCCAGCAGGAGGGTTCTCACATCTGGAATTCACACCAGTTACCAGGAGCCACTATTTGGTTTCCCTCACGCCACAGAACATCTTCTCACTTGGGAGAGGCAGCTGCGTGGAGGGGGGGACACCAGGGCTGCACCACCCCACGTGTCCCCAACATCAGGGGGGGACACACCAGGCTCGGCCCCACGTCTTGCTCAACACCCTCAACTTTGCTCCGGCCCTTGGGATGAGAAGTTTTTGGCCTCCAGCACGACCAGCTGGCCCTACCACGTCCCATCTACCACATCCCACCCCTTGGGGAGTCCCAGCAGGGAGAGGGACCCGCTGTACACCCCACACACCTCACCAGGGACATCAGTGTGTCCCCCCCAAACCCCCCTAGCTCATGTGGAGGAGAACTCGTTCATCCATCCCTCTAAACCCATCTCTAAAAGGTTGGCTGTGTCTCCGTGGTGTTTATTTCCACATCTCTCCAGCCAGTTTTCCACTGTTTTGCTTTGGGAATTTTGCAGTTGCAAGCACTGAGCTCCTCCTGGCTCATCCCTCAGCACTCTGACCATGACAGGGGGGGTAGCAAGGCCTGAGCCACATCTGGTTCTCATAGGAAGCCTCTGTCCTCACCCCCCCAAAAAAAAAAAGCCACTGGGAAGCATCCTGCAAAAAGAGTGGTGGGATTCAGGTGTCCAGGAGCTGGACCCCCCCATCCATTAATAGTGGGAATAAAAATAATCCAAGGGAAGGAAGCTGAAGCCCATGGCATTAGTTGAGGTTCTCAGCTTTGGTGCTTCACATCCCTTAAAGATGAGCGAGGCAAAAACCCAACAGCCCAACTTTTCCAGGTTGTTTTTACCCCTCTGTGTCACCCAGCAGCAGTTACCCCCAAGAAACCCACCCCAGCCTCACAAAGGACCCACAGCCTGGGTGGGGAAAACAAGCAGGAGCTCAGCAGTCACCCCTGGGCCTGCCAGGCTGGTTGTGAAATGCTGGGCAGAGGTAAAAGCCTGCAGGCTACCGTGTGGAAACCCAGCTGTGATTTACACCTCCTCCTCCTCCTCACCCTCCCACAGAGGGATCCAGGGTCACCTCACCCTACAGAGCATCAGGGCTCGCTTTGCAGGTGGCTTGAGAGCCACCCCACCCTGCAGCAGATCTGCTCCCTAGTGTCCCACCAAAGCTGGCCCCAGGGCTGGCTGCCCCTCCACAGGGTGGGGGCAGAAGGGAAGGGTCAGCCACCTCCTGCCCCAGCTCTCGTGACCAGCTGGGGAAGTGAAGTGAAAGAGCACCATGGGAAGCTGCAGGGTCATGCTTGGCTGGGGTTCCTGCCCTCCCACTTCATCAGGTTTCCTTTTTTTGGTTTAATTTTATCACAGAACTCCAGCATGGTGGGGGTGGGATGGGACCTCTGGAGAGCATCTCATCCAACCCCCCTGCTCCAGCATCATCCCTGCCCAGGATCACACCCAGGTGGGTTTGGGATGTTTCCAGAGCAGGAGACTCCACAGCCTCTCTGGGCTCTGCACCCTCACACCAAAGAATTTTCTCCTCCTGGTCAGATGGAACCTCCTGGGTTCCAGTTTGTGCCCATTGCCCCTTGTCCTGTCACTGGGCACCACTCAGAGTCTATCCCCAGCCTCTTGACTCTCCTGATGAGAGAAGCACCAGCTGCACCTTGACTTGGCCAGTGTGATGCAGAAGACATCCCCCATCACTACCTAAAATTCAAAACCTCTCCAGGTGACTTGGTGCAGCTTCCCCACCAGTGCAGGCTCCTGCCACTTTAAGATTAGCAGCTGAAAGAGGAAAAAAAAAAGCCCTCAGAACCTCCATCTCTGGGTACCAGATAAGCACCATAAACACTTGAGTGGCAGCTTTCTGTTAATTCAGCCCAAAGTGCTATGAAAAGAGAGGCCACCTCCTCCCAGCCTGCAAAGATGCTTTGGTGAGGGGTGCTCAGGGCTCCCAAAAGCCAAGGCCATGCCCCTGGGGCCCCATGTAACCCCCTCAGAGCCTCTCTTTTCCCCCATTCTTAGGGGAGAGAAGATAAACCCTGAAGCCTGAGCCCTTAAGCTGCAGAAGCCCAGCTGAAAGAGGCAGGGCACTGGAAATGTGCTGGGTTCTCCCCAGCTCTGCTTTGGTTTGTCAGTGCTGGAGTCCCCTCAGGCACCCCTGGGTCCCCAGAGTGACCATGTTCTGGCTAGGACCCAGTAGCATAGACTTGCCTGAATGTGGAAGGGTTGGCACAGGATGAAAAAAAACATCCAAATGATCAAATTTATGGACAGAGGTTGGGTTTGTGATTACAACTGCAGCCTCACTCCCTCCTCTTCAGCATCCAACCCGCTCCAGGTAGGAGACCAGCCATCCCACCATGGCCCCAGCCCTCTGAATGCCTTTTCCACAGGCTGGGCATCACACCCTCAGGGAAAAACCAGCCCAAATTGTTCCTCAAAAGACACACTGGCACAAACTCTGCCCCCAGCTATGCCTCCAAATGACAGGAGCTGCAGGGGGCTAAGGAGGAAGACAGTTTGGCTTGAAGAGATCTCCTCTATTAGAGGGTCAGCACAGGGGGATGTCCACTTGCATCAAGGACAAGCCAGGTATGAAAATACCTTCTGAAGAGCTGAGTTTGCCCAGCAGGTCAAAGCTTACCTAGAATTGACTTGCAGAGCTGGGAGGAGATGCTGGAGGTGTGACCACCTACACTTCCCACACCTAGCAGCAAGAACAAGGGACCACAGTTCAGCAGCCCTGACTCCTGACCTCCTGCTCTACACAGAGATCTGCAGCCAGCCCCTCAATATCCTGCACTCTTTGAGATCTATTTCAAACCCTGGTCTATGTTTAACTTGTATCTGAGGCTAAACAACAGCACTTGTTCCATCACCCAACAGCAAATCATCAGAGAAGAGGGATCAGGAAAAGGTGAGGAGACCCACAGGTTGAAATGAAACTGGATTTAATGAAGCAAACAAATAAATATCAATACAAATATATTATACTCAGCTCAGTGAGGATACAGCAGCCACAAAAACATGGAAATCACCCTCAGGAAGAGGAGAAGCCAAAGCAGGAGGACCTCCTGTCCTCAGCAAACTTCTCCCTTTATACTGAGCATGATATTTATGGTCTTGGATACACCTGGAGCCAACTCAGGTCACCTGCCCTGACTCCAAACTGCCAACAGCCTGAAAGCTGGGCTGGGATTCTCTCCCAGTCAAACCAGGACACCCTTTCTAATGGGTTTTAAAAAGACAGAAGTCTTTACGTGACCCATTCCACACATTGGAATTGTGGTTTGAAAAGGTTTTAAGAAACTTTTGAAAGGTTTGATGGTGATGGTTTTAAAAACAGCTAAAGGAATAAGTTCCCTGTATCCCAGATGGGTGCTCCACACATGGCATGATGCTCCCAGCCCTGATGTATGACATAAAATAATTATATTGTATGGCAGGGCTTAGCATGAAGGGACTCTGCTTCCACTGGGAGCCTGACTTTCCAGGGTGAAACCTTCCTAAATGTCCCATTTGGGGATCCTGAGAAGATTTATTCTGACACCTCTTCCTGAGGCCAGTCTGCAGCTTCCCAAAGATGGGCTGTGGATGGGCCTCAGGATGGACAGAGCCCACCAATGCCAGTCTGCAGCTTCCCAAAGATGGGCCTCAGGACAGAGCCCACCAACGGGCACTTGCTGTCACCCATCCCAACTGAGCTGACTAATCCTCACCAGCAATGGCTTATTTTAATTGTCTGAACCCTGTTAAGGCAGGACTGAATCCCCTTAACCCCTCTAATTCTAGGAGCTGGATTTTCAGCTCACTTCATGGTTTTATTTTTCCTTTCAGGCTTGAAGTCTCTTGGCACTAAATCACACCACAGACCACACCTTGGGAAAACCTCTACCTGCAGCAAGCTGCCCTGGCCAGGGGAAAAGCTGATCTCACCTGGAAGATGATCCTACTTTGAAGGTGTCCCTCCAGAGTTTCTTCCCAACCAAAATGTCCCTGAGATGAAGCCATTCTACTGCTTGAACAGGGAGAAGCAGAACTGAAGCTGCATGAAGATGGGCTGACCAAGAGCATGACTGGGACACGGGTCTCCCTTGGGAGCCTGGAGATGCCTGGCTGGAGATCCATGGTCTCCTTTCAGGCTCTCAATACTCAGCAATGGGTTAAAATAATCCTGACACACCAACAGGCTTTGGGACTGAGTGACCACTCCTGAAAACCTCAGCTGAAAGAGCTCACCCAGGGCTAGGACAGGACTGGAAGAAGCACAAATGGTGCCTCTGTTCTCAGCTCTTTCCTTTAGCCACGGGCTCTGGGGTAGAAGCTTAACTGCTGGAACTTTATGTAACAATTATGTCACCATTAGGTCTCAGAAAGCACCTACAAAATGAGATTAACTTACACCACCACTCCTGAAAACCTCAGCTGAAAGAGCTCACCCAGGGCTAGGACAGGACTGGAAGAAGCACAAATGGTGCCTCTGTTCTCAGCTCTTTCCTTTAGCCACGGGCTCTGGGGTAGAAGCTTAACTGCTGGAACTTTATGTAACAATTATGTCACCATTAGGTCTCAGAAAGCACCTACAAAATGAGATTAAATTACATCACCAAAAAAAAAACCCAAATAAAAAGAAGGTACTTCAGAGAAAACAATGGCATTATCTTCAAGGGTGAAGCCTTTACAATTTATATTTAAATGCAACCCCCTGTTTCAGCTATGAACCCAACTTTGATAACTTCACCTAATATTCTGGAGAAATATAAAGGAGAAGTTTCCAAAGCAGATAACAAACTGCTTCTACAAACATCAGAAGGTGAAGCCAGTGGATAAGAGACCAAGTTAAGGGCTCTTTGACACCTCATCCCTACTTCCCACTGCCTTGCCTCAAGCATAATCTTTTGACTAATGAAATTCCTGTGAATATTCCATTGCCTGTGCAATGATGAGGAAGATGATGTGCTCTCCAGATGATGCTAACACTTAGCAGAAAGGTGCCCCAGATACCACTGAGTGTAACCTATGAGCTCCTGCTTATAACACGCTGCCTCTGACCTCCAGGGGATTATCTTACTCTGCAGCTCTTACAGGAGCTGGGTATGGAAAGGGGCCTGAAACACACCCTGGAATTTATGGCTTAGTGTGGAAAGGTGGATTTTGCTCCAAATTGTAAGGTTTTGGGGATATTTTTTTTCCCTTTTCCTTGTTTTTTGGTCCCAAGTGACCTTCAGGGAGCAGGAGGCTGTGAGGAACCTCTGGGTGGTTCCAGGGAGGAAAGTGTATTTTGCTGCCCAAGCTCCATCCTCATTTTTAATTCTTCAGGACCACTTTTTCCCTTTAGAAACACACCAAAACCTCTTAAATAAATTCTCTGAGGCAGGGCCCTTTCTCTCTGCTCCAGAATCAAAGAAGTGTGTCTGCTGCACAAGCTTTGCAAGCAGTGCTACCTCCCAGAGCTACTACTTGCTATAAGTTGTAAATATTGGAGTCCTTTTCCTTCCTCTGCTTGGCACTTTTCCCATCACTTTTTAGGTTGCTTGGGTTTGGTTTTGTTGTTGTTTTTTAACAGAGGTTACCCTCCCAGCCACCACATGATAATGCTTTTTTTTCCCCCCTCCCTTTTCCTTTTGTGGTTAGACCAGCTCAGACAACTAGATAAATATTGTGGGGAACTGACCCTCAAATATCAGGTTTGCCTGTAGTTTTTTCATGGAGGTCTTTATTTCTTTAAACTGTAGGTGGTCTCCTTAAGACAGCAAGGAGATGAGCCTGATGGAGTGGAAGTGAGGGGGAGAAAAGCAGCAGAAAAATCCCCTCAGGATGTTTCCTGTGGTAAAACAGAGTAAGGAATATTTCAGGAACGGTAAGAAATATTTCAGAGCAGCTCCAGACAAATTCAAATCCCAATCTTCTGTGAGGTTCAGTGAGCTCTGGAAATTGAGGGTTTCCTCCAAAACCCCAAAGCAGGCAACTTGAACTTGGGTCTGGAGCAAGTAGTGGGGATGCTGGTGTTATTCCTTGGCAGTGGTGGAGAAGGCTGGGTGGGGTGTTTTTTAGGATGCTTGTTTTTACAGAGCAAAGTTTGCTTTAAAAAGCAGTGGGCTAGCTACTGGAAATCAGCCTCTATCAATTTATCTCAACAGAAGATGTAGACAAGGAGGAGGGAAAGCTCCTTTATTAGAAGCATGGTCTCAGTGTGAGCAATCCACAGATTTCCTCCTTTTGAACAGCAAATGATACCTGGAGAGGCCAAGGGATGACCACAGACACACAGCCCTGATGCTGGCGTTACCTCAAGCTAACAGAGCAAACCATGGGCTCACCTTGCAGCTCAGTCACCTTTCTGTAGGGTCCAACTCCTTAAATAACTTCCTTCAGCAAGAAACCAGCTTATTTTTTGTCCTTCTTTACCTTGTCAAGAGAACAAGGCCTCTGCTGGCAGTGAGAACTGTACCAGAGGAGACACAGGACCTCTGTCCGTGTCCTTGATCTCTGGATTTCATCACACACAACCTGCTTCACTGCAAGTGCTTTCCTTTACCCCTTGACCAACACCAAGAGGTAATGTGGACTTCAGCATTTCACATCTGTGCCTCACCTTCAAGGCTGCCACGCCTGAACATGGAGAACAAAGCACAGATCTCTTTTACAGGGCAGCTTGGAAAGTCTGGGGGTGAAGCAGATACTTGTGTGTGGGTCCCAACTTATGTCAACCCCCTCAGAGTGAAGCTGCTCCAGTCCTGGGGCCACAGAGATGCTCAGCTTGGCCCCAGTGCCACCCCTCTGCAGCAGCCCCCCCCCAACCAGGGTGGAGCTGCTCTGTGCCACCCCCCTTGATGGCTGTGGGTACCTGAGACAAACAGGCATCTGCTGGGACCCTTCATTCACTTTTCTCCAAGCCTTTTCCTCAAGCATCTGCCTCCTCAGCTGGAAATAAACCACCTCTCTCCATCAGAGCTGCTGAGGCAGATTGCTAAACTTAATTACCAGCTCCAAGGGCTGAGGCTGTGAATGACAGGTCAATTCATGCAGTGAGCTAGCAAAGATTGCTGATAAATGCTTTCTAATTGAAAGGATGATAAACCACCTATTAGTCACTGAGGAGATTGGAGAATGAGCTGGTCCTGGGGATTTTTCCAGGGGGAAGATCAAGAAGTGCTAATCTGGTCAGCCCTCTGCCAGCACCCTGCGTCATTTCCCAGTCACCCCAAAACTTCAGAGAGGCTCCTGGCATGGCAGGGGAGTCACCAGCCTCTGCTCCCTCACTCCTATTAAGGAGATGACTAGAGCTAAGCATCAGCAGGGTGGAGAGAGCCTATTGTACTCTGGAGGACATGGGGCATTTTTGTGAGTGAGGGAAACAACAGAGAGCAAAAAATAACCCCTCCTACACAGCTCCCTCTGAAAACTGGCTGTCCTGGCACCATGGTGTGTCCTCTGCACAGCACCTTTTAGCCCAAGGAGGCCACTGGGCTTTGGGAGTCCAGGTTCCCAAGCCCAGCTCCAGCCATGCCAACAATCTGCTGTAGACAAGCAGTTGGAAACTCAAAGGCTGGGCACAAAGACCACTGCATAGGGTCCTTGTTTGTCACTGACTGAGGCATGAGGACTGTCACTCTGGCAGCAGGCAGACCTACAGGATGAGAAATGCTCTTCAGTTGTCCCAGCTGGGAAAGCCACCAGAGCTACCCTTCAAAAGCCCTGTGCATAGATGTGACCCAAAAGTTACCTTCTGCACCAGCAGGTGACACAACACTCGCTGCTGGGAAGGCACCAAACCAGCCACCACCCATGAGCAGGAACCTCTGCTGCCTCCTTTCCACACTCTGCAACCCTGGGTGAAGTTTTTTTTCCCTTCCTGCTCTTTGGTGGGTCTGTTGAGACCAGGAGATGTTCAGATGTTACTTCCCCCTTTCTCCCCCAACTGATGTCCACACAGAGCTCTCACTCCGTGGCATTTGAGATCTTCGTGGTGAAGCCCAAGGTTTTCCAGGAGCCTCCTGAAATGGTGCTTTATGTGTTTAACTAGTGACAGATTTACTGCCTCTGCACCCAAAATTGTGTCAAGTCTTTGCACAAGGAGCATTTTCCATGGGAATGAGTGTGCCTGGCTGGCACCTCTGACTAGAAATTGGCACGAGGGGAGAGAGGAGTTGTGCTAAGCCATGTGTGAAAGCACACCAACAATAGCATGGCTGGTGGTGCTTGAATTTATGGCTTCAAATAGTAGAGAAGTCTGTAAAACTGTAAGACATTGGGTTTTTCATTTCAGATCCCCAAACTCTTGAAAGTCCAGCTCAGTCCTGGTGAGCTTCATCCTTGTTGATTTGACTCGAGCCAAAAGCCTCAGGCCATGGACAGACTCCCTCCTCCACAGTCAGAGGTCCAGGTAGATGGCTTGACTGAAGAGCATGGGGCAAATTGGATCAGCAGCTCTGCCACTAAATCTTAGAGATGGAACTTGCAGAGAAGGGACAGTGATAAGAAACAGTGGGCAAAGACTTCATCCAGCAGTTGGGTCCAGAAGATACCTGGACGAGCAGTGTCGTGCCTACAACATTGCACTAACATTGAAAACCAAGAGGCTCATTTAGAATCATAGAATCCTTTAGGTTGGAAGGGACCTCCAAGATCATCAAGTCCAACCCTTGAGCCATTAGGGCTCTAAAGTCCTCTGCTAAAACAGATCAGATCTGCCCACGAGCAGAGGTCACCTCATGTCACACCCTTCCCAGCACACATCTCAGACCTGCTCTCCACACACTCCCCACACGTTGTAATTATGGGCCAAATAGAGGTAGATGATACTATATTTGGGGTTTTTTTTGAATTTATGTGGTCTCCAGGAGCACTAACCCTGCTGTGCAGGTACCCATGCTGGTATAAAACTCTTTTTTCTTGATGAAATAGCTGATCTTTCTGAGGTGGGGGTAAGCCACACCACCCTGCATCCATACAAACTGCTGCACTCCTGTTCCCACCACAAGATCTTCTACTGGGTATTTGGAAATGAACATCCTGATGGATTTGGCCAGTCCAAACTTCAACATACATCCCAACAAAGGCTCCCCATCTATTTTCCTGGAATAAAGGACACATATCTCAATGAAACAGAAGCTTTTTTTGCTCCCTCCACACTCTCATCCTCAGTGAACATCCTTCTCTGATCAAAGATCCTTGTTTGATCCCAGGAAAAGGCCAAGAGCATCCACAGTGCTTGGGCAGGTTGCTCCAAACATAACAGGCATTTAAAAAAAATAGAAAATTTCATTTTTCAGGGTGTATTTTTATTTCTCAAAACACTTTCTGGAGCCAGCTGCAGCTGCAGCCTCCATCTCACCGAGCTGCAGCCTGACTTAGCATCCACTCAAACGAATAAGGCAGATAGCCCAAGTTTTTATGCTTTTTTTTTTTGTTTTCCCTGCTTGCTGCAAAGCTGAGCAGATGTGAAGCATGTTTACAAATGCAGAGACATTTTGGGAGTCGCCCTGTTTGGTGTCTGGACTTGTTTTGTACACACTCCTTCTCTTGCTGCAAGTTCTTGGAGGAGGATCCTTCCATGGTGACTTTATTAAATGAAATAAAATGAAGCCTCCTTCTGTCCAAGCCAAAAGGAACTTGGCTTAAAGCTTTCTCTCTCTTTTTTTTTTTTTGCAGTTGCAAGATAACTCTTCAGGTTATATCTTACTGTGTCATCAGTAATCAGGCACGTACAGGAAATCAATCTCAACAGGGATAGAAGGTTCAGAAAAGCTGCCAGTAAGCATTAGATAACAATTCTTATAAAACACCAGCTCCACAAAATGATGCTTATTAATGAAGTACAGGGTCTGACCTTAGGTCCTGGATAACCTAATGATAATTAATCCTGTTCAGAAGAATAACCCTGAGCTGCTCTGGTGACCACAGGAATACAGGCCACTAAGATAAAGCCTGGCCAGAGTTCCTCTAGGCTGAGAAGGATGAATAGGCAGCGTGGAAATCACTAGGAGGGATGCCAATATATTTATAAAAAACCCAAATCCCAACAGAAATGTAGGCCTGGAAAATGCAAGTCAGCCTCCAAGCACCTTCCTGGGAGCCTGGAGATTCAGATTCCCTCCTCTGGTGACAGCAGGCTCCAACTGAGGGGATGTCAGCTGGGAATGCTGTGTTTTAAGGCAGTGGAATTGGGCCGTTTGATGCTGCTTGAGGGATGCAGCTGAGCAGATCCCCTGAGGCAGAGGTAGTTTGCAAAGAACCAAGTCTACCTGCACCCCCTTTTAATCCATACAATTTGGAAACCAAGGAAAACCCACTGCAGTTTCTTAGTAGATTTTGAATAGTCCTTCAGATTGCTGGAGTTGTTCTCAGGAGTTCTGTTGGGAAAGTCACTCCAGCAACACAGTTCTTGAGGCCCAGTCAGCAAACCAAGACAAAACCAAGAAAATCCCCAAAAATCAAGCCCACGAGGACAGGCAGCTTGTTCCATTGCTTCTGACAGCAAGGTGGTTAAAGCCCTGCTCCCACCCAGGCACGTGTCCTCAGGGATTTTGTAACTGGAAAGGACCTATTAGATATGTTGAGCTGGGGTACTGCCAGTAGCTATTGCTTTCAAGACCTTTACACACTGAGATGGGAAGAATGTGTCTGTGAAATAGATACTGGACCACGTGTGTTTGTGCATGTGTGGGTCAGCTTCAGAAGCAAAAAGGCCTGAATGAGTTAGGACTGGAAATTTAGCTCCCTTTGAGAAAACTCCTCCCCTGGAAACCTATTTTTTTTTTTTGGAAAATGCACATTCTTGTTATTCCAGAGCTCCTCATCTTATAGACTTTGTAATTCCAGCGTGGAGTGAGATCAGTGTTTACACTGGCATCAAAGATTCCTGCAATTATGGCACGAATGAGGAAGAAAATATGAAACACAGAGACAGAAATGGATCTATAGGGAGGATGAACGTGCTGCTCAGCCTTCAGTGGGGGGGTGCCTGGACACATCTTCCTCCTTGCCCTTAATAATTTCCATTTAATGACTATATTTAGTCAGGATTCTTCTATTAAGCTAGAAAGAGGCCCTGGAAGACGCTTTGAAGCTGGATGGACATCACAACACACTGTCCCTCCATTTCCATCTTGCATCCACGTCCTGTGGTGTCCCTTCCAAATCCAGGTTGGAAAGGGACAGGACTGAAGTGGAAGAGGAACCAGCAGTCCCTCCACAGGGTCACTCTGATGCAGAGAGCACCCTGTGGGTGGGATGGAGGGTGGCTCAGAGGACACAGGGATGGCCACTGGTCCCTCTGTGCTGTCTGCTGCACCCCTTGACTCTGTGCCAGCTCCAGACCTTGAGTCCAACGACCCTCAGGGCACTACAGGAGCTTCATGCATTTTGCTTAACATTCCATTAACTGTTTCTGGGTTTCTCCTATAATTTACTCTGAGATTGAGGTGGCTGTGGCAAACAAGAATGAGAAATAAACCTCTTTTCTGCCAAAGACAGCATGGCAGCAAAATAAATACAATTATTTCATGGAATCCAAACCAAAACCTACTCCTGAAATGTGTACAAGAAAACAACCTTAAAACTGATAAACTGTCAAGGGTCTGCAGAGAGTTGACTGCCTCCTTGGCAAAGAAGACACTCCAGACAGAGCAGAGAGACAGCAAAGGGCCAATTGAAAGTGGATAATTGACTTTTTTTTTATGTAAAAACACCTGTCATGCTAGGGATGTAACAAGATATTTTCTGCCTCTTTTTTTTTTTTTTCCCCTCTGAGCAGTTGCTGGAGCTGCTGCAGAGACATTGTGCAATTGTGAACACAAAAGGAGGTGGCTGATCTGGCAGTCAAGCTGTGGTTTCCATGATGAAAGAGTCTGAGGACTCTGGTGCTGGCATGCACATACCAGCTACTCCCTCCTGTGATCCTCTGGGCTGCAACTCACCCATTCTCCCTTATTTTACATTTTTTTTTCCATGTCTGGACCTTGTCCTAAACTTTCTGCACGCTTTGCCCGTGGCTTCAGATCCTCTTCCCTCACAAGAGAAGAGACTGCATCAAGGAAAGACCCCCCCAGCTAAAGGCTCATGTCCTAGTTCTGAGGGCAAAGTAGGGAGACAAAGAGATTTAAGGGATTTAAGGGATTTTAAAGTGTTCTCTGCAACTTGACAGTTATTAATCATGTTCCAGCTTGAAGTGCCTCCAGCTCCTCCATAATTTGGTAGGTACCTGCAGAACTCTGCTGGTTTCTACAGAGCTGCAGAAGGTGAAAAGAAAAAGGAAAATACCCAATGCTTCCCCAAGTACTTTGAATGAATTGGGTAGATTATGCTGTTGAGGTTTGTTGAACTTTTCCAATAGTCCTGACAATTTCCATGGACCAAACGAGGGCAGAGCTGGCTGGCAGAGTCAGCGGGGTTGGAGCACGTTGCATTTCCTCAAAGATAAGAGAGAATCATTTCACACCTTGCCTGGATCTGCAGCAGCACTGGAGGCAGGTGAATCACGAGGATAAATGTCGCAACGCACAGAGGACTCTGAAATCAAAGATTGCTCTTTGTGAAGGTTTCCTGTCGCTGAGAGAGGATGATGAAGCTCTTGGGTAGATCCCAGCTGGTGGAAACCCACTTCAGCATAAACCTCACTGAGACCCTCATGGCTGAGTCCTCTCCTTGGGGGCAAACAGCACAAGAACAGCTCAAATATGTTCAGCCTCCATGTGAGACTTGGAAAAAGGAAGACAAAAGTACCACACGTTTTGTGCCTCAGCCACAGAACATCACCTGCTGCATAGAATCATTTTGGTTGGAAGAGACCTTTCAGAGCATCACCTCCAACTGTTCCCCCAGCACGGCCAGGTCCCCACTGCCCCGTGTCCCTCACACCACATCTCCACGGCTTGGAAACCCCTCCAGGAGTGGGGACTCCACCACTGCCCTGGGCAGCCTGGCACAGGGCTTCACACTCCTTTCAGAGAAGAAACTTTTCCTCATGTCCAACCTAAACCTCCCCTGGTACAACTTGAGGCCATTTCCTCTTATCTTGAGGCTTGTCCCTTGGGAGCAGAGCCTGACCCCCCCCTGGCTCCAGGCTCCTGTCAGGAGCTGTGCAGAGCCAGAAGGTCTCCCCTGAGCCTCCTTTGCTCCAGGCTCAGCACCCCCAGCTCCCTCAGCTGCTCCTCCCCACACTTGGGCTCTAGACCCTTCCCCAGCTTCATGGCCCTTCTCTGGCCACACTCCAGCCCCTCAAGGTCCTTCTGGGAGTGAGGGGCTGAACTCTTATTAACCCAGCCATGAATGGTGCATCCATTGAAGGCGTAAAGGAAGTAGAGAGGCCACCAGTGAGCTCCAGCAGCACGAGCAGGCACAGTGCTGCAGAGCAGGCGTGGAAACAGTTCAGCAAGAGCACACGGTGGGAACTGGAGTGACTCAGAGGAGCAGCAGCTTTCCTTATTTCCAAACCCTCCAAAAACGCCCTCGGTCCCTGCACCGCAGTGTCCCAGGTTCCAAGTGGCAGAGACAACCCCGGGGCACCTGTGAAGGTGAGTTTGACCTTTTTCCATCCTCTGTAAGAAGGCAGGAGGGAGGCCAGAGAGGGAGGAGGAGATCACAGGGCGTGTGTAAGCACCCAGAGGTACTGCCCACCACCTGGGAACCCCCCCCCCCTTGAGCATAGCAGAGGGTTTCCTTTGCCAGAAAGCTCAGCCAGCTATTTCCCCAGAGGGCTCTTCTGGGCTACAAGTATCTACACATAACAAGGAGCATCTTTCAGCCTGCTCTTCTTTTTATTAAGCTCTTAGTAAGCACTTTCTTAATTCATTTAATGACATCTTCCCTTCACTTCCCAAACGCAGGCACGCACTGAAATCACACTGACCTTAGTAAACACCCCCAAAAAAAAACTATAAAACACTCATTTCATGGAAAAACCTGGCATTATTTCCCAGTAGCAACTGCAGGAGCCTTGTGGAAGAAGCCAATTAAGCAATAAAGTGCAATAAAGCACAGCCTATTACGCTCCCATAATAATTCACACCTACAGTATTGCTACTAGAATCACACCTGCAGTGTTACACAAAGCCAAAAGCCAGAAACTATTAGAAACCAGCTCGCCTGTTATTGTGATTTGTGCCTGGGGATACAGGGCAGAAATTATACAAATATTGATCTGTGTTTTTATTCGGGCGTGAACAAAACTCTGAATTTTCAAAAGGAAACAAACGGGGGATTTAAGAGTGAGGTCAGATGGAGTTGGAGTCATTTAAAAGCTCCACAAGGCAAAAAGGTGGGCAAGGAGCTGGTGGGGTGATGTCTGCAGCAGAAGGGGAAAGGAGGGGATGAGGGGACACCACAGCACTTCACATCCACTCTGCAGCCTGCTGGCATGGGGCACACGCTCAGCTGACCTCAGCTGGAGGATAGTCATCAGGGTTGGTCAGCCTGGAGAAGAGGAGGCTCCAGGGAGACCCTCCTGTGGCCTTTTTGAACTTCAGGAGGGTCTATCAGAAAGCTGGGGACAGACTTTTGAGCAGGGGATGTTGGGAGAAGACAAGAGGGGGTGGTTTGAAACTAAAAGAAGGAGATTCTAACTAGAGAGAAGGAAGAAATGTTTGACCCTGAGGGTGGTGAGCCCCTGGCCCAGGCTGCCCAGAGAGGTGGTCGCTGCCCCATCCCTGGAACCATCCCAGGGGAGGTTGGACCAAGCTCTGAGCACCCTGCTCTAGCTGCAGATGTCCCTGCTCCCTGCAGGGGGGTTGGACTGGGTGACCTTGAAAGGTCTCTTCCAGTTGAGGCCAACAAAGCTATTAAGTATGTAGAGCTGGCTGCTGGGCTGGAAGTAATTTGATGGGAAAAAGTGAAGTGCTTAGTCAGAGTATCTTGCCTGCATTCCCTCTGGAACATCCCCCAGCGACGAGGATCCTGATTACACTTCCTTGCTCAGATTGGTCCCAGAGGACTTGGGCTGCTCTCGCCCATTCTTGCCCTGTGAGGAGTTCCAGCTGAGCTGAAGGCACAGGACACGGCACTGTTCAGCTCTCAGCAGCAGCTCGCCCCATCCTAAAGCCCTCCCAAACAAGGAAGGACTAAAAGCAGCAGATCCAGAGGCAGTGAAGACTCCCTCTCTTATGACACTCCCCAGATCATTCAGAAGATAAAAAAAAAAAATCTGTTTTCTTACACTTATGGGATGAATGGGGCCAGATGCTCCCATTCCACTTGGTTATGACCCCAACTGAACTCGCTGTGGGGTATAAATGAGGGAGTTTGAGCCCTGGAGCAGAGCTCAAACTGCCCAGGGAGGCTGTGGAGTCTCCTGCTCTGGAGAGATTCCAAACCCACCTGGAGGTGATCCTGGGCACCCTGCTGGAGCAGGGGGGCTGGATGAGATGATCTCCAGAGGTCCCTTCCCTCCCCACCATGCTGGGATTCTGGGAGTGGTGCTCTGGTACTCAGGTTATACCTTTTCCCTTCCAGATTTCCACAAGCCAGGGAGCAGCTGGATGCTCCTGCCCTCACAGCTGGGGGGTGGGTGGGTGCTGAGGGGGCTGCATGCCAGGCTGGGACCCTGGCCAACAAGCCCCACAGCTTCTGTGTCCCCTCATCAACCTGATGGCCCCAGGCTGGTCACCTCAGGTCACCTACAACATCCTCCTCCTGCTTCCTCTCCCCTGTCTATCTAAAGATCTCTCTGAAGAGCTGCCACGGCACCAACCTTCCCCTCCTGCCACCCTGACCTTGTCCCCAGGAGGCCCTGGGAGATGATGGGCACCCTGGATCTGCTGGGCAAAGGCTGCAGCACCTTCCCTGGTAACACTTTAACTCCGAGCAGCCAGGCGGGCAGCGAGAGGTCGGGGTGGTCCCTGCATCACCTCTGGACCCACCAACGTCCCTCATGCAAGCAGCCTCCTCAAACTGGTGTGAGCTCTGCCAGTGTCCACCCTGCCCTTGTCCTGGATCCCCCCTGAGAACCCTCAGGACAACAGCCAGTGATGGGGCAGAACTCTGCAGGGTCACTCCACCCCAAGCTGTGTCCCTACACCCTCCTCAGAGATCTCCAGACCTTGCCAGTCACTCTCCAGGAGTCTAAAATGTCCCCGGGGGCCTCCCTTGCAGGGAGGAGCTGAACGCAGAGCCTGGTAGAAACCACATTGATTACAGCCCAGAGAGCTCAGGATTACCATGAATTCGTTAAACCAACCTTCCCCACTGTGATTTCTGTGGAGACTCAGCAGCCCCAGACTCCACCACTTCTCCAGAGGTTGCTGAGAAGTCATCAGGAGCACTGGGCTGCCCTGCAAAGTTTTTCTCAAGCCCTGTTTGCTTTGGCCCGCGGATTTTTTTGTGTGCAAAACAAAAAGCAAACCAAAACACAACACAATAAACAAGCAGATCATTTCTAGGAACAAACTAATGGCTTTAGGGATGGGGGGGAAGGAGGTGAGGGGGGAAAAAAAAAAGAAAGCAGCAGGAGCTGAGGGACTTGGGAAATGCCTGAAGCGTGCCCAGAGCTTGGGCTCAAATGAAAGGGGGTGAAAACGGGTCAGATAGATTTAAATTTGTATTCCACCTGTTTAAGGGGCTCCTTGAAAAGCTGTAACAGCCAAAAGGGTGTTTCACAGCTCTGAATGCTGAAGGGAAATACAAGTAATCCCATTTTTCTGGGTTTTTTTTGTGAAATGATGTCCTTTTGCTGCTGTGCCTCATTCAATACCCAAGCTGCACTATCTCCCACACATACACACAATTCATTCTAAAATCTAGAAATAGAGAGGAAGGGGAGGCCCTGTATTTTTATTATTTTATTTAAAGAAGCCATTTCTAAAGATGTGGCAAAGGGGAGAAAAAGAAAAACAAAAAACCAACACAGACACATTTTCTATTAGGACCAGATGTGGAAGGGGAAAAAAAATAGATCTGTGCCAACCAGAACTGAGGAGGATTTTTTCTGTTTGAGCTTGAGAGGAGAAGCTGCAGCCTGCCAGGCCACACGCTGGTCCCCATCAGTCTAATGACCACGGTGTGTTAGCAGCAGAAAAGCTCCTGCCAGCAGCAAGGAGGGAGCTGGGGAAGCAAAAGCCACCTCTGCTCTCCCTCCAGGACGGTGTCACCTTCTGGGGAGTTGGTGGAAACTGGTTCAAACTCTGCTGTCGTCCAAATTTGAAAAGCTTGCCTTGGCCCCAGGCCAAAGTCCAGTGGTTTATTACCAGCCTCATGTCTTTCTGGCCCTTTGCTTTCCATTCCCCACTTCTTTTCTTAGCTTTGGAGAGAGGGAGAGGAGGGGAGAAAAAAAGCAAAGCATCCTTGGAGTACATCTTAACAAATTCTGGGACATGCCGTGGACCTCGTTAATTGATTCCACATCCAACACACAAGACTTTGGGCTATTTTTGTTGTTCAAAGCTGTACATTGGCCAACATCCTCTGCATATAATTAACCCCCTATTTCCATGGAATCTCTGCATTAACTTATTACAGACTCAGCTGGTAATGAACTCCCGGGAGAAGTCCACATACAAAACACTGGCCCTTGGCTTCCCTGCCCACGTGGATTAAACAAAAATTAATCTCATCTCTTTGGTTATTCATTTGGTGTCTTTAAATTGGAGGCGTTTTTCTGCTTCGTTTGAGGCGCACAAAGGAAAAGGGATCTGGCTACTGAACTTTATCCAGAAACATCCATGTGTGGAGCAGATTAATGGGAACTTTTCATACCCATAATAGCTTTACAGCAGCGAAGTAGAACACGCAGTTCTCCCTGGGTGACTATAAGGCTCTGGGAGGCAGGGAAAACAAACGTGGCTAGAAGATAGCAATGTTTTGCTCATCAAGCCCTGTGTATTTAGACATCATTAAAGTGGCGTGCTTAGAACCAAACCTGGAAGGAAATTTGGCTACCAGGGGTGGGGTTTTTGAATGGGTTTTTTGTTGTTTGTTGTTGTTGTGGAGCACTGAAGGTTTTCGGACAGGGAAATAAAAAGCAGGATGTGACAGAGATGTCCCAAAGCAGCTGCTGGTGTCAAGTGACCATAAGTGAAATGGTTAAAGGGAACTGAGAGGCAGGCCAGGAAGGAAAAGCAGCAGCAGAGCTGGTGGGTTCCCCCTCTACCTCCTTCCCATTGGAAACGGGGATTTCTACATCAAGAGACCTGATATTTTTATACCACTTACACCTTAACTTGGAGCAAGCACCCAGCTGGAAGCCAAGAGCATAAGGTCCTTCCCCTCAAAAAGAGGGTGGCTTATGGGTTTTGGGGTTACTGCTTTCAACAGCACCCTTCTTTAGAGTACATTGAGTATCTCCCTGGTCCATTAGGCTCACGTGGAGGTGCCCTGAAGGGGCATCACAGGGCCTGACACCAACACAGAACCTGCTTCTTGGCATGAATTGACTCCATGAGGTTGAAAACCTCAAGGTCAATCCAGCTGTGCTAAGGAGCTTCCTCAGCCAGGCCCTGCCAAATTCCTGGGCTAACTTTAGTGGACAGTACCAACCCAGTGCCTTGCCTGAGGTCCCAGTGTGCCAATTTTCATCTGGGGACAAGGGCACACGTGCTGTGAAAGGCAGCAGCCCTGCCTAAGTTTTTTTTTTCCCTGCTGTTTGTAGGACCTTCTGGAGGAGGACCAGACCTGGCCACAAGCTTCAGGACACGCTATGAAGAGTCCCAGTAAGCTGCTAGGACCCAGTGATTTCTATAAATCATATTTACTGTTGAAATTCAAGGAAGAATAAAAACCAGGAAAGTTGTTCTACCACAAAAGCTTCATCAGGCAAGAGTGATTCTATGATTTCCTAAGTTCTATTCTGATGGGAAGAGATCTTCCAGATCAAATCCAGCTGTTAACCCAGCACTGCCAGGTCACCACTAAACCAACTTCCCAATTTATCACATCTATAAATCATATTTACTGTTGAAATTCAAGGAAGAATAAAAACCAGGAAAGTTGTTCTACCACAAAAGCTTCATCAGGCAAGAGTGATTCTATGATTTCCTAAGTTCTATTCTGATGGGAAGAGATCTTCCAGATCAAATCCAGCTGTTAACCCAGCACTGCCAGGTCACCACTAAACCAACTTCCCAATTTATCACAGCCAGAGTTTTAAATACC
>NW_008594189.1:0-10334 GCF_000691845.1 Merops nubicus | reverse complement strand
GCCAGGTTTCCAAAAGTTAATCCATACAGTTGCAAGCGTGATGGAGACACGAGGAGGTTCTACCAGCTCAACAAATAACAGGATTTTTAAAGTGAGTTATTCAGGCCAGCTCTGTGAGCACGTATTTCATTTTCACTTTACGGTTTTCAGCTTCAATTTGACTCCAAGATTGATGAGTTTCCAACAACGTTGTCCACGAAGGGCTTTGTAATGATTTTAAACGTTGTTTTTAGTGGTGGAAAGTGACTTTCAAACAGAGCAGAGGACAGGGCAAGTTTTAATTCACACCTTTTTTTAGTTGAGAGGTCCTATGTGGAGCTCCTTTTCTTTGAGAAAATAAGGACTCGTGCAAAGACTGGAGTAACAGGAGAGCTGGAGGCTGTGGAGTTATTTGTGAACGTTTTGTGTGCACGCCAGCTTTGCATCACAACACCCACTCTTCTTGTCATAGGTTATTTGGGAATTAAAACCCAAACAAACAGGTATTATAAGGAAAAGTTATTGCCACATGAGGGCATGCTTCATCTCTTTCAAAAGCTCGGCTTTTCAGCTCAGATATTCAGCCCTGTTATGTTTTAAGACTTAGTTTTAGGAAGAGGAAAACTCAGGTTTTAATTATGATTTGCCAGGTTTCTTCTATACCAATTAAGGACAAAATTAGCACAAACTTTGAGAAGAAATATTCTCTGCTCCCACTCATGGCCATAGTGTTTTCTGAGCTAACAGCTTTGGGCTGAGAGCAGAGATGAGTTACCTGGAATCTCAGTGCATAATACTTTTGGTTTGCACCATTTGGTACAAAATAATCATAGGACACACAAAAAAAAAACCCAAAAAGAAATATATAGTCTCAGCTTTTGCCCATTGGAAATGGTTTTCTGGTTGATCAGCCACATCAAGGCAAAGGGTGGCATCTCCTCCTGGCAAAAAAAGAGGTTGTGAGGCTCCCCAGCACCAATGCACCTCTGGATCCATCTCTCCCCAGGAATAACCCCCCCCTCCATGTCCTCAGATGACAAGACCACTGCCAAACCTCTTTGTGGGGATTCCTCAAATCCCATGGTAACCCCAGAAAAGCCCACAAGCCCCTCAAAGTCCACCTTTGAGGCAGAACTACCACCATCAGGCTTCCAGAGCCTCCCAGCTCATTTGTAGCGACAGCCCAGGAATTAATGAGGTCTGCAGGCACTACTGATGGGCAAGGAGAGGTTAATCTCTCCAGCCAGGCTGCTGGACAAGAGCAGGAACGATGCCTCAGGACCACAAACTTTCTCTGGTGCTCACAGGAGGGTTTTGGACCCGCAGTGGAGCACGGTGATTAACTAGGCAACAACAGCATCCAAGGGTTTGAGTCACTAGAAGGGATTTTTCTTCTGGTGAGTCAGAGTATCTGCACCTCCTTGCTTCCTGGAAACTCCAGGGCTCACACACGCAACATCCCACTTCAGTGTCATGCCTGTGCCATGGAAACGATTCTCCAAGATGTTAGGTTGCTCCCAGCTCTGGCCAATATCCACAGATGCTCCACATGCTGCAGGACCTAGCCCCGGGGTGATTCATTACTATCGAATGGGAGGGTGTTTTCCCAAATTCCAGAGGAGCAAGGTCACCAGGGGAGTTTCAGGGGCCTGCTGCTCACCTGACCTGGGCTCAGAAGTCCCTGCCAGAGTGGCACCAGCTCTGGGAACCTTCATCCCTGGCTGATGCAGGGAACCAGGAAGCTGCAGGGGCTGCAGCCCTGACAGCACCAGCCTCCACAATTTTGGCAGGCTGGGCTCGTGCTGAGTAAGGCGTTTGCACTGATAAGAGCCAGCTCACAGGGGAAGCTTTCTTCAGCTTCACCCTCCATCCCAGGCATGTCAGTCCAGGATGAGCAACCCTCACCACCAAACCCATGCTCCAGAACCACTTCATCTGACCAGGGGAAGGACAGACAAAACAGGGATGCTCTGATGCTTGTGGAAACAGGTGCAGCTCTAGGTGGAGGGGTAAATCCTAGAGCTGTTTGGGTTGGAAGACATCTTTGAGGTGATCAGCTCCAACTGTTCCCCCAGCAGGGCCAGGTCCACACTGATCCACGTCCCTCAGCACCACATCTCCACAGCTTGGAAACCCCTCCAGGGGTGGGGACTCCACCACTGCCCTGGGCAGCCTGGCACAGCCCTGGACAATCCTTTCAGTGAAGACATTTTTCCTCATGTCCCACCTAAATCTCCCTTTTTGAGGCATTTTCCTCTTGTTCTAGTGCTTGTCCCTTGGGAGCAGAGCCCGACCCCCCCCTGGCTCCAGGCTCCTGTCAGGAGCTGTGCAGAGCCAGAAGATCTCCCCTGAGCCTCCTTTGCTCCAGGCTCAGCACCCCCAATGCTCTCAGCCATTCCTCATAAGCCTTGTTAACACTCTGGATCCTTCACCAGCTTTGTTCCCCTTCTCTGGCCACACTCCAGCCCTTTCATGTTCTTCTTGTAGTCAGGGGCCCAAAACTGAACCTAGCACTCAAGGTGTGGCCCTACCAGTGCTGAGTAATTGCTCTTTGACTGAGGGAGAAAACAGGGAACAGGCACAAGGAAAACAGCACATGGCAGCAATCATGGGAGAGTGGCAAACAGCCATCCTAACTGGTGGCCACAAAGCTGTCCAGCAGCTGCAGAGAGAGAGGAGGAGGAGGGGGAAAGGAGCCAAGGGGAGATTGAGCAGAGGAGGAGGAGGGGAGGAAGCTTTAAAGACAGCAGATTGAGGGCAGCCTCTCTAAACGAGCCCAGACGTGGCCACGACTCCCCGTTTAGCGAGAGGGATCTGCGAATGAATAAAAAGGAATAAAACCTGGATAAGTAGGAAGTCAAAGTCAATTAGATTCATACATATTTAACAGGGACATTCATCCCAATAGATGCCTGCCCCTAGCGTGCTGGGAACAAGTCACAGGGAGAAAGGCTTGCTCCGGGCCAGCACAGAAAGGCAGGAGACTGGCTGGGGGGAAAAGCAGCCCCCGAAGCACACAGGGATGAAGGAGGGGGTGTGATGGTGGAGAAGGGGCATCTCCCACACGGGTGGGGTGCTGGGGAAAGGGCACGGGGCAGACAGCACGGCTGCCCGGGCTGGGATAGCCCCAGGAAAAAGCTTCTGCTCTCATTTTTCAGTGCAGAGTTCTTGCTTGTGGTGGGAGGGCACAGCTCTGACAAGCCGCCCCGGGAAGCTCGGGAACAAGGGTCAGGATCACGACTGCATCAGGAGGATGAGGAGGGGAGGGATCACATCCCCTTTAGTCGCTCTACAAGCGGCCTGGGTTAGAAACCTGATTGCCACACACCCCAGCAGGCCCTCCCAGACCTGGGTTAGTGAGGGCTGGAGCCTGAGAGAACTACAACACCCCATCGCTCCTGCCCAGGGCTCCCCAAAGGCAGGTCCTGTCCCAGAGCTGCTCCACGGGCAGCCCCTCAGCCCTTGGCGTCGGGTGTGAGCCCCATCAGGACAGAGATGGGAAACCCACCTTGGGTGCTGCTGGTTGGGAAGCGTCACCACGGGATTCCCCCTGCCTACCATCCTCCATCAGCGTTCCCAACGAAACAATTCCTGCCAAAACAAGTCCCCTCTCTGTCCGGCACAGCCTGTCGTGGGAGTTGTGCGAGCCAGGCTGTGTCCTTGCTGACACCTGCCCAACCTCAGAGCCCTCCAGGGCTTTGCACAAGCACAACTGGCTGAACTTTGAAGCAGAGGGACACGGGCGCTCTCATCCCGCAGGAATTGCCACAGCCCTGTTGACACAGAGGCTGCTGGATGGGGTTTCCAGGGCAGATTTCCCCTCTCTCCTAGATGCAGAGTGCTCTCCCTGGGGGCAGAAGCGATGGCTTTAGTCCGCCCTGTCCCCTGTGGCAAAGGAGCAGCAGCCAGACAAGGAGAAGCTCTTATCTGGCAGATGGGAAGCAGGATGTAGCCGGAGAAAAAAAAAAAAGGGGAGCGCACCTACGGCACATGACAGGAGTACGTGATATGTTCCAGAGATATGTGAGAATGACAGTTATGAAAGAGACGGGAGGAGAAGGGAAAGGGGGAAAAAAAAAAGAGTCTTTTTGGCTCGTGTCCAGGGGGAAAGGTTCATTTCTGTCATCAGACTTAATGGTTCAGCCTAAGGAGAAACGCAAACGGTGTCGGGTCCTCCCTTCGCAGAGGGGCAGCAGCACCTTCCCCCTCCCCGGGCCATCTGCCCCGAGGCAGGAGGTTGCCCCAAACCCCCCTTTGTACCCGGCTTTCAGGAGGAATCAGAACTCCTCTTGCCTCGGGCACCGCGGGGAGCTCGCTAAGGAACCGGTTTTCACCCCTCAGCTCTGTTACGCGGATGCCACACATCCCATTTGGCAACTCCCTCGATTATCGCAAGCTCCTGGACAAAGGGACTCCAAAACTCTCGGGATCTGGCACGGCGCTCGCCAGGCTCGAATTCAGACTCGCGTTCTTGGCGGCGAGCCCCGAGCGCTGGGAAGGAAGCGGCCGTATCCCCCCTTCTCCTCCCTCCTGCCCCCGGCCGGCAGGCGGATTGGATCGCTCCTCTCCGTGGGTGAGGGAATTCTCCTCTGGAAGATCAGCCGCTGCACGCAGAGCTCGGCAGCTCCTGCAGCTCCACACCCACCAGAAAAGTTGAAAACAAAACCATCTCTGCTTGGAGTCAGAACCCAGCACCGAATCCAGCTGATTTCACCAGGGTTTCCCTCAGAGAAGAAAAATCAGGGCAACAAGGGGTTCCAGCGGTGCTGAAAGTTTTTCCGTCCTATTTGAAAGTCAAAACAGGGGTTTTTTTGGGTCTTTTTTTATTTATTTATTTTTATTTCAAACTGCTTTCACTTTACTTTCGTGCCCGTACTGCCTTAGGTAAACCACAAAACTCAGAATCAAAGCTTCCAGCTGACCCAAAACAAAAAAAAGGGGAGTTAAAAAATCAATCTTCGCTGTGTGTTGTTTTGGTTTTTTTTTTTGTTTGTTTGTTTGTTTGTTTTTTAAGATCTGCCAAATCAAATTCTGAAAAGTAAAACATCCTCTGCAAAACCGAACCCAGGTCTCCATTTTCACCCTCTGTGCAAATGTTCCACGTTATTTGAGCAAGCTGGGAAACCTCCTGGTGTAGATCAGCCTTTAGGACTGGGTAGGATGGGGAAAAGTGCTGTGGGTAAAAAGCTGTTCTAGAAGAGTTGTAACACCAGTCAAGGGTTCTATCAGCACAGCAGATCAAATTGGTCTAAAATTATATATATATGTGTATATTTTTATCACTATTAAGAGTGCACAGCAAGGGAAGAAGCTCTCTGCACACGAGGATTGACAGATTTTGGTATTTTATAATCCTAAACGACATTTCCCAGCGCCAGCTTTCTATACCCCAAGACTTTTCAAAACAAGGAAACAACTTCAGCATCCTGTTAACCCTCTCTTTATCCCCATGGGTCTTACAGGTGTAAATTAAAGGGAGGGATTTGGTCCACGACACCCAGATTCCAAAAGAACAATTGCAAAAGTGAGGGGGGGAAAGAGAAAATAGCCCTAAAAAAAAAAATCTTAGTGAGCTTTACACACCCAGCAGAGGCAGCAAGTAAAGAACACTGAGGCTAAGCACAAATTGCAGGAAGCATGTGGGTGGCAAGAGGAGTTGAGTGGAGGCCACTGTGACCATTCCTGTGGCCAGTCCAGGGAAACCTTCATGGCACAGGGAGAAAAGTCACCTGCTTGCCAAGGGCTTGGGAGGAGCCTCCAGGAATGGCCGGGGACTGAAATGGGATTAGAAGAGGCAGAGCTGAAAGGTGAGATCTGGGACAAAACACAATAAGTGTTGGACGCTGTACAGAACTCAGAGATCAGATGTCACCCAGGGATTAGGGGATAATATCGAGGAGAAGATAGGATAAGAGCAAGAAAACCCCTTTGATTACACCCCAGACCATCAAAGTTTATCCCCTTGGCAAAGCTGGAAACCTCCCGTGACACCTGAAGCAAACCCACTTGCTCCTCGACCCACCAGGATAATAATTCACAGCACTCAGAGCTTTAAATGAACCAAAACACGTCGAGGGCTCCAAGTTCCTGAGGTGAAACGTGCTCACACGTGAGAGCACAGCCACAAAACCCTCCTGCCATCCAGCTGCCCAGCGTGGTGGGAAGGCTCCTGGTGGGGTACCACACACAGCCAGCTCCCACTGACGTCAAACACCCTTCAGCACCACTGACAAGAAGCTCCCAGATTTTTAAAGTCCTCTTTTGCTTCCTCTCCCTTACAACCAGTTTATATCCCAACACGTTCTTCGTGAAGGGAAACGATTCATGATGTTAGAGGAGGGATGGGCAAGTAAGCAGGAAAAAAACCCCCAAACTTTCTCAGGGGCTAGGGAAGGGAGGAGGTGGTGGCAATGAGGAGCTCTGGCAGCTGTGGAAATGGTGCCAGGCGTGGCAACCACCTCCCTGTCAAGACAGCCAAAACTGTGAGGATTTGTATTTAGAGAAGGTTTTCCAATGTGCTGTTGGCTTTTATCTTGACCCGGTGTTGTATATGTTATTCATCACAGGCTGTGACAAAGTGTATCAGCACCAGCAGCAGGCAGAGCAGCAGAATATTATGTGGAAAAAACAAAAAAACAAACAAAAAAAAAAACCCCACACCAACCCAACCCCAAAAAAAAATAAAACCAAAACACCACAAACCCCACAACCAAAAAACCACCCACAGGTCCCATGAATACTATCAGTTGTTCTACAGTTTCCATCTTCCAGCTTGGGGCTTTTTTGGCCCTGTGAGCTGATGAAAGTGCTCTCAGAACATTGCCTGGAAGGAGGTCGGTATCCAGATGTACTTGACAGGAGTAAAAAACCTATGCCTAAAAGTCACCCCCCCGAAAATAGCTTGTGATCTAGTTATTTTTATTTAGAGAAGAGCCTGTGCCTCGAGTTTGGAGCCAAGTCCAAATTCCACTAGAGTTTCAGACTGTTGTTAAGGTAGGATGCTGCCTTCTGACCCAGTTCAGCAACGGTGTGATCACAGGAGTGGGTTCTGTCAGCTCTGTGTTACCAGCACATGGGTACAATTACCACAGTATTTTAACTCACACCGTTTTTGCCTGGGCACACATGAAGGATTCTTCAACAGCTCTGTATTTTTGGATCTAGAAACCTTTCAGGAACACCAGAATCTCTTAAAAGCCACCTGCACATTTTCTTCCCACTTCCCCTCCTTTCTGAACGATCCCTTGAGCACAGGAGCTTTCTTCGTGGCCCTAACTGGATATTTTTAAAAATTTTATTATAACTTGCTGGCTCAGTTTTGACCACAGTGGTGCTAACACAATAATTAACACCAATATCTAAGACAATGATGTCTTAGTTAAATGTGCTTCTACCACACTGGGTGCCCACCCTAGAGCTCTTGTTTATACAGGAGGCTGACACAGCTCCAAATACTCCATTTTAGTTGCTCACACAACAAAAAAAGAGTACTTCACACATATTTTACACACTTACTCAGCATAAAATCACCGAGTACATGCTCACACAACACAGGAGCTACCCAGTCTATCCCAGTACCCAGCACTCCAGTCCCACCCACGTGCCTCACCCACCTCCAGCCCTGGAGGTGGCAATACAGGAACTGGATGTGTCCTGTGTGAAAAGCTCCAGACACGTTCTCTCCTTCCTAAAACTCAAGGCAAGGCTGTGCCAATAAACAGCCTTCTCTGAAAGGTAAAGCAGTGTCAGCCGGGTTCCCTAACACCACCTTTATCTGGGAGGCTTCACCTGACAGATGAGGAAGACCTCGGACCACCTTTTCTGACAGCAGAGCAAGGGGCAGAGGCACCATCAAAAGCAAAGGCTTGGTGGCAAGCAGCTGGAGTGGCTGTGAGATCTCCAAACCAGCTCAGCTGTTTGAAAATAAATGTCTGTCCGCAGCCTGGTGGAACGGGGCTGGGACATCCTCAGACACCCCTACATAAATCTCTCGTACACTCCAGAGATTTATGATAAACACTTGCTCTCTCCTTCACCTCCAAAACCTTTTCCACTTGCTGAACAACACAGGATTCTTTCCCCTCACCCCAGCCTGTTCAATATCTATATAAAGCCCCCAGAGAAGATTCGGTGGCACCGTGGACTGACTCGTCGGCAGGACACATACGACACCCATCCCCTACATCATCTTCACCTCCCAAATAACACCCAGCTCTTCAAGGGCTCGGCTGAGATCTACAAATGAATGAAGGGCATTTGGCAGAAGCTGAATCGTTGCGAGAGCCCGGGCTGAAGATGTTACAGGAAATTGTTTTATGTTCCCACAGTGTCACCCATTCTCCATCGCTAAGGCTAATTAAAAATTTAAAGTTCTTCTGAACTCATTCATCCTGGAAGCTCCAATAACCGTTGCTGCAAAACCCTCAATCCTTCAGTGCTATTTCTAAGATGAATTCCTAGATGAACTTGGCCCTCAGGCTTGATTCCTACAACCTCACAGGTTTAGAAATGACACTCCATACAGGAATGCTTCAGTCCCTTCACTCAGCAGCACAAGGCCACCAAAGAAGCTTCTTCTTCGCTCTGCTGACCACTCAATCCCAGCTTAAACCCAAAGCTTTGCCCTTATTTCCAAAGCCTTCACAGCCTTATGGCAAAAAATTGGTGTAAGGACACCCACACTTCTAGTGTTATGCTGAAATCTGATGGTTATATTGCTTTGTAACAAAATTAATAGGCAGTGGGAAGGGTGTGTGCACCAGGGACAGCAATTCCCCACTGCCTGGGACACATGTAGGGACTCCTGATGTCCTGTCACAAACCCTTTCAAATGACAAATGAGTCACTGATCATATCTGCAAGAAATTTATTTCCTCCTCAAACAAACATGAGAGCTGCTTTTCAGTTACACGAGATGCAAAACGAGTCCAAAAGTCTAGAAGATCCCACTGAAATGCTAGGATCTATGTCCCTAAGTCACTGCTACCTTGTTTTAAGGTTGCATTTCCACGTCGCTTTTGGATTTTGTGGCCACTGCTCTGTTGCAACAAATCAAATGATGTTTAAATGGCCTGTCCAGGAAAATAAACCAGAGGTACCTCCACAGAGGAACCAACCAGTCTTGTAGCTATACAATATTCAGATTAAACGTTCTGACAATGTAGAATCCTCCTGATACATCTACACTGCAAGAAACCCCCAGCTGGTCTTGCCTGGAAGGAAAAACACGTATGCATGAGCAGGGATACTCAGAGATACTAAAACAGGTTTGTAATATTCCATCCTGTTTTCTTCATCACAAAAATAAGCCCTGAGGAACATATATCAGATATTTATTTCTGACAACAAGTGGCAATAACTTTGCGCATTTCGGATGCCAGTCGGACAACTTTTCAAATGGTTAAAAAACCTGAGGGTTGAAAAGCTTAGAGATCTTGCCAAGGATGATAAAAATTTGCTGAATTCACGTTCCCGTGAAATTTTCACCACAACCACCACGTTTGGCTTGATAATCTGCCTAAATTTCTACAGACCTCCGGGCTAATTGGACAAGCAATAAGTCACCAAGCAAACCATCAGAAGAGAAACATGGAACCACCCAAGGGGCCCACTGGAAGCCCGTGCAATGATGGGGGTTCTATCTCCTCAGGCTTTGGCAGTGGTGGATTCCAGCAGCAACGTCTGGGTTGGCACATCGTGCCAGTGAGTCAGCGTTTTGAAGTCACAACTGAGAAAACAAGGCAGGAAAAACTAAGTGCCGGTTTCATGACTTGGTCAGGCAGGTAGCATCACCCTAAAAGCGCCCAAATTTTAGCCCCATAACCAACCTCCCCCCCTCAATTCTTTCCCCAAAATCTGCTGCTTGAAAGCGATAATTCAGACAGCAGGCAGGGTGCTGCTGCTTCTTTCTGCCCCACATCCTCCACTAGGCTTGCAAGCGGCACTGGGAGTGAACTGGGATTTCATTCCACTGGTTTAAAGCCCGATCACAACCCTTGGGTGGGGTTCCTGGTGTATCAGCTCTTAAATAAGGTGTCCCATTTATAATTAGGCAGGCTGAAGGAGCAACTGGCTGTCGGGATGAATAGCTCCTCTGTGTTCCCATCTCCTGAGGCCAGCCCGCCTCATCTTTGTCTCTCACAGATGTTGCGTTTTTTTCTTTTTTTTTTTTTTTTTTTTCTGTTTTCTCAGGCTGGAAATATAAAGAGGAAGGAAGAGAAGAGGTATCCACCCGCAGCTGGCGGGCACGCTGCGGATTGAGGCGAAATGAGGCTTTCTACGGTGTTCAAAAGCGGTGAGACAGCGGCGGGCCCTCAGGGGGCTCTGAGGGGAAAGGCGGGAACGGGAGAGGCGGG
>NW_008594188.1:21659-69710 GCF_000691845.1 Merops nubicus | reverse complement strand
TGGGGGGTCCTGCGGGCTGTTGGGGTAACGCGCTGCGCGCCTCGTCCCCCCTGTAGCTTGGGGTCTGTACGGCGGAAGAAACCGGGTGTCGATAGAAAGTGGTGGCTTCTGCTCCCGAAGTTGTGGGGAGGTCGCGCTTGCGTGCAGCTGCTGGGGAGAGCAGAAGTGGGGCCCTGGCTAGGGAAGGGTTCGTCCTGCCCGGGGTCACTTGGCAGCCCGCACACGCCTTCAGCCTTCGCAGCCTTTCAGCGCGGTCCGCTTCCTGCGAGCTCTGCTTTCAACCCACAATAGACCCAAATGAGTGAAGCAATAATTAAAGTTGTGAGGTTTTTTGGGGGGGTGGCAAGGAACAAAAAAACCACCCACCCACAAAAAACATCTGTATCTTTGGTCCAGCTTGCCAGTGGCATATTTTTGCTTGGAGGTTGCAGCTGCCAGAGAGATCTATCAGTGCATGCCCATGTATTAATATGCACATACTGATGCTGGCACTGTCTCTGCTTTTAATTAAGAAGGAGGGGAAAAAAAAAAGAATTGATTACTCAGCCAAAGCTAAAGGAAGCTGACAGAATTCCTATGGTTGCTACTTTGTTAAATTAATGCGCATCACCTAATTCCTTAATTTCTAAATGCTTATTAACTGTTTTTTTTTTCCCTTAGCTTAGTGAAGATCAGACTCCTGTCTCTTTTTTTTTTTTTTTTTTTTTAATGCAGTCTTCATACTAAGCTTTTTTGAAGTTTCCAACACCCCTTTCAATGCATATTGCAGTGGAGATTCCTACTACCTCTTCAGCTCTGAAGATTGAAACAAACAAACCAGTTGCGCTACTGGTACCATTTTTTTTGTGGCATATTCTAATGCTCACTTTTTAGACTGTGCTTTCCCTATGTGAACTTGATGTTAAATGAAATGGTGAAGCTCATGGCCTCTCCTGTGTCTGTATCTTAGTATCTGTCTCTCAATATACACTTTAATGCCATGGATTGATGTCAACTAAATCTTGGAATAGAGATGGAAGAGGGGAAAGAGAGAAAAGAATGTTTTCAAGTGCTTATTAAGAGAAGTGTGTTCTTTGGAATACAGCATCTTATTGGGGGGAAATAAAATTTACTAGGTAACACATGTAAAATTGTTCTTAAGTGTCTTCACTCCTAAGTCTATGAAATTGATTTTTCTTCAGGAAATTAAGTTGGTAGGGGTTTGGAATCAAGAAGTTCTTTAAAATCTTGGTGGGCGATTCATCTTGAGGAGAAGCAAATCTTTATTTTAGTCCTAAAATCTTAGAAGAGCACTACTGTTAGCCTTGCAAGTTATGGGTCTGCAACAGTGTGTGGAAATGGGTATTTGATATCTGTATAGAATGTCTTGTCCTGGTTGTAACAGTTGGGAAAAGGGGAGAGGAGGGAAGAGAACATTTCTTGAACGTTTTGCTAATAACAGCACAAAATTCCCAAGGTCTGTCAGTGTCTTTTCTTGGAAACGTTGTTGGATGATCAGATCTTGCCTCAGTGTGGTCATTTAGGAGAGGGGACTTCCAGCACAAATTTCAGATTAAATACTTCAAAAAGAAGGCACAAAAAGAAGTCTTTGTCAGCTGGGGATCCAGTCCCTCATGAATACGAGGTTTTGTTTATGCCATTGCATAACTGCTGCCTTGGCATTAGGTAGGCTGAGGCTGATGAGACCATCTAACCAGGACTTGTTTGGAGCCTGGGCACTGTATCGAGCTTCCTGATCCAAAGGCAGTGATGTATGTGACTGGTTCTGATTGGGACCATTTGAACTCTCCTTGCTCACACAAAACTTTTGTAACTTTTGTATGGGACTGGCCTCCTCTTTTTTTTTTTTTTTTTTTAATTGGAGGTGCTGGGAGCCTGCTGCAGCCACTGATGTTCATTGGGCTTTGGGCTCCCTTGGTGCTTCTGAAAGTCAGGCACGTTGTGTTCAACACCAGTGAGGGTTTGCTTCAACAGAAGGGCCTGCAGTAATAACCAGCGCAGTGCTTTGTGCATCTCCTGTGAGAAGACCCACATACTGGTGCCTTACATTTTGGCACGTGCTCTCCTAAATGCAGTGTCTTGTCTAGGAAGTGGGGACGGGGTTGTTATTTTACAATATAAATGAGGAAAAAAAAAAAAAAGTAAAAGGTTTTGCTCCTAAAATTTTGAAAAGCATGGTACAGTGTCATTTCATGGGAACTGTGTGTTTTCATGATTTTACACCTTTTCTTCTTTATACTCCCCAGACTGTTGCTCCCAAGTAAGAAAAATGGTTGGAGTGGATATATGCGTTGTGTTGTGGTTGGTTAGTTGTTTTTTTTTTTAAGAGATACTGAGGAGAACACTTGCACAAGCAGGGGACGAAACGCTGGTCTTTATGTAGGTTTGCATCTTGTCTCTCTGCAGTCCCTGTACAGGAGCTGCTGCCTCGTGGAGCAGCAAACTCTGGAATTCCCAGGGGCATCATGCTGCACTGTACTGGGTCCATCCCCTGTCCTTCACACCTTCTGCAGCACATCTGGCTTGACCAGCAGTACTGGCTCCTGCGTCCCAGAGCAAACCATTCCTTCCTTGTGGGCAGTAACCTCAGGAATTCCACCTTAGGGGGTTCTGCCACCCAGAGAAATGGTTGTCTCTTTTATGTGAAATGTGTCTAAAGTAGGCTTAAATATTTTCTAAACCAGGCTTTCTTCTTAGAAACAGCTGGGAGCAAATCCTGGAAGAGAACCAGTTCTCCTTCTTTCTGTTCAGCTGTACACTTTGTCTAGGCAGGAGCTGAAATCTTTTGTGTGTCACTGTAACAATAAAAGCTGATTAGTATCGGTCATTAAGGGTGGCTGGATTTCAAATGCCAAGCGGTGTAGTCCATATTTTGTTAAATCCTGGACCTCTTAAATATATTTAACCTTGTTCCCGTAAAAAAAAAAAAAAATAAAAAAAAGAAACTGTCGAGTTTATCTTCTCTTAAAACCTGTGAAATACAAGATTTTATACTGCTGCCCTTCATCTATATCCACAACACCGTCTTAGGCTATTTAAAACATACTTAATTTTGCCTTCTTGCCATGATCCTTCTTGTCTTGGAAGGAGGTGGAAAAGAAAATACTGTGCATTTTAGATATTTCCCAGTACCCTAAATAATTTGTGTTTTCACTATATTTACAGATTTTTCCCTGTTGCTCTCTTCCTAAATGTAAGTTCAGCAATACATGAAATCTGCTGTCCCCTGAGTGAACTATGGTATGTCTGACAGATCTTGAAATGCCAAATTTTAGAAGAACAAACTGGATTGTAGGTTACATCCCGGGAAGGGCTCAGCTGTGACAGTGCCTGATTATCTGTCTTTCTCAGAGTGTTTCTAGAATTTCTTAAACCAATTGAAATCTGAGGGTCACTTTCAATATTTAAGGGCTTTAATTGTTTTCCTCAAGCCAGATACCTTTTTTCAAGTTTGTTTCCCTGTGCTGTTATTCCAGCAGTCATTGTCTTGCAAGCATTGCTTTGATACAGTATTTTTTTCTATAGCATTTGCTTTTCAAGATGAGTGCTATCTAATCATAAAACGTCTTGAGTTTGGAAGAGCTTTAAAGATCATCACTGGCAGGGACATCTTCTCACTTGCACAAAGCCCTGTCCAGCCTGACCTTGAACGCTTCCAGGGATGGGGCATCCACAACTTCTCTCAGCAATGTTTAGTAATATCTAAAGTCATTAGCCTGAAAAGTAAGTCCAGAGTCCTTTTCAGGGTAAGGTTAAAGTAAATGGGAAATAAACCCAGTGAAGCCCACTGCTTGATATCTTTTTTACTCCTTGTGCAGCGGCGTCGTGCGGTCCCTGCCTGGGTGCATGTGCTCGTAGGGAAACGGAAGACTTTCTTTCCTCTGAGATACAGAGCTGGTACAGCCAGACGCTGAGTCGCTGCACGTGTTGTACTGCCACTGATGGTACATGGGTGTAAACACATTGTTGTCTTTCTGGAAGTGCAAGAGCACTGTATCCACTGGAATTTCACTGGGGTGAAACGTTTGCAGAGGGAGCTGCTGTGGGTTGTTGCATTGCCACGCTCCCTGTGATAGCTGTTCTTTGCACTGAAACTCCTGGATTTCTCCTCTTTTTGCTCTTTCCCCATGTGCATCGCAGCTGTGTGTGCCCTTCACCCCTCCTCAGACACACACCCCCCTGTCCCTCTGAATGTGTTCCCAGCACCTGCCCTGGCTGCCCATCACCCTGCTGCTCCATGCAGCTCTTTAGGCTGGCCCTGCTGGGTGACTGAGAGCTTGCACAGAGTCATGGGAGCCACCTTCCCACAAGTTGCTCAGGCCACCTGCAGAAAAATTGGACTCCTTTGTTGTTTTTTGTTGTTGTTTTTTTTTTTTTTTTTTTTAACATGGATGCTTTTTACCCTGGAGTGTAGGGTTGAAACTTGGTCCCAATGGAATATGTGGCATCTTGCCAGCATGGTGTGGTGTGTGGTGGCATGTCTTGGGGGGGTTGTTCTCCAGAGTTTGCCTCAGCATGCTTGTGGCTGAATTGGTTTGAGCCATATAGGGAAATCAAAATAATTTTTGTTCTCCTGGCTGGTTCCGTAAAATCCATTTGGGTACAAGTGGTTCTAGGTTTTGAGTTGTGGTGAGCGCATATAAGGAAAGATAGTTTAGTGTCCATGTGGGGCACCAAAGGTGGTTGTATTAAAGTAATGTGTCTTGGCTCAGCCCGCGAGGCTCCGTTCAGATGCAGAAGCCTGTGCTGGGAGGTTTACCAGGTCAATGCTCACGATGGGCAAAGGACAAAACAGAGCCACAGCAGCTCTTGTCTGTCACATCCGTCTTGTAAGGTGGCTTCTTCCAGGTTGTATGCAATGTAACCCATGGCCCGGAGGAAGCCAACTCAGCAGGACAGTACCTGGGGGGGAATCCAAGTCTTCTGGTCCTCTCCCAACTTTTCATCTGCAAGCAGACACGAACTGGTGACAGCTGGGGTGCTGCTGTGGCTGTGCCGGTCAAAATTACCTGTCACCCCTCTTCTGTAGACAGAGAACAGCAGTGGAGGAGGTTTGACCATGCCCTGTAACAAGGAGATAGCATCGTATGTCCTGCTTGGTCCTCAGCTCTTTGTTGCTTTCTGTTGCTGCTCTGCCTTGGTGCTTTCACAGCCTCCCTCGCTATAATTATTTGTCTCTTGGGCTTTAGGCTCAAAAGCTTGCATGTGGAGTTATGGCTTGGGAAACATTTACAAGCAATGTGCAGAACTATGAGAATTTGAGATCTTTTGTTCTCCTTTTTTTTTTTTGGAGCTGTTCCACTAGCAGCAATTTCAAAATGTGAATGGATCTTACGTTTCATTAATAGAAAGATGTGCCTGCTGCAGAGCTGTCTCGTGGTACAAACCTCCCTGGTTTGCTGTACATCAGTTTTGTGTGTGTTTGGTTTATGCTTTGATACTTGAGTGTGTTGACCTAAAGTTTTATGTACAGAAAATGACTTTCAGGAATGTTTGTACTTTGTGTGTGCACGTTTGTCTTTTTTTTTTTTTTGTTTTTTCTTGGGGGGGAAAAATGTTGAAGAGGATTGGGGTACAAAGATAGCTGGGACCTGAGTCAAGAAGGACACTGTACTTAAAGTTATGAATTAATTTGGAGTATACTTGATAATTTTGTGGGTGTTTTTTAGTCTTTTATTAAGACCATAGAGCAATCATTCCATATTGCACCCTAAAACCTTGTCTTTCTATATGTTTCTTCCAGCCTGTGAAAATATAAGAATTGCCTCAGTCTAAATCAGAGAGTGGGACTGGACTGAAGGCAAACAGGTCAAAACTTGCTCTGGTAGTAGCTTCAGAGCACGGAAGCAGCTGGCTTGCCTTCCAGGTGCTGGTTTGTGGACTGGCAGCCAGAAAGGACACTTGTTAACAATACAGCAGGTCTGGAGATCCAAAAACCATAGTGAATGATGGGAGTATAGCTAGGGGAGGATTAAGTTTTGAGTGGTGCGCTGGTTTTCTTAATATTGGAAACATAGATTCGGGCTGATGGGTGGTTTTGGGGAGCTGGAGCTGTGGAGCGTGCTGCTGGTGGCTAACCGTCTTGGAATTCCAAGACCCAGCAAAGCAAAGCTCATTGTGCCTACCCAACGTCTGGGTTTTGCTTTACCTTTTAGTCTGTTTTTTTCTCAGCTTCCATGCTAGAAAATTCCTTGAAGCTTTTCAGTCCTAGTGCTGAGTGTGCATCAGTGAAGCTGCTGGGTGAAAGTGAGTGTTGGTTGCTGCAGTCTCCTGCCTGTGGCCATCGTGACGCTGCTCAGGAGAGCGGCTTGCTGTCATGTCCTAGTATCTCTCCAAGACAGATTTGCCACTGATTTTTTTAAAAGTCTTTGGATTGATGTGTTTTGCTTTCTCATGGGACACAAGTGTTTCATGTCATAAAGAGAGTGTGCTTTCATCAGCTTCTAAGGCATCTTTTTTAAAGTTGCCTAAGTTCTAGGTTCTGGCAACCTCTGTCAGGATTTGCTGGAATGAAGTCCTGAGCATGCATCATGCTGACAAACACTGTGCAGGTCTGAGTTAGTGCAGACCTCTGGCTGGATCTTCACGATATATTCCCAGCTTCTCTATATTTCACTTTCTTGCTTGTGTTTTCTGTATCTTGTTTTCCGTTGTTCTTTTTTTAAAGAAATAAATTTTGGAAGCTTTTTAATGATTGCTGTTTGTTTGTAAACTTATACTTTTGTTACCAGAACTGTGTTGACATGAATGTCATGCACTTTTGAAAACAACAGTATGAAATGAGCTGTTGTATTTGTTAAGCACACAGTTGAAAATAAGTTTGCCACATGGAACTTCCCTTGTGGGAAATTAAATGCTTTTCTTGAGCTGCTTAGACATGTATTACTGAAAAAAAAAAGAAAACAAAAAACCTCAGGAGGAAAGAGAGATGACTAGTGGGAGTATTTGGAGCTGAGAAGGAGCTGAGAACTTCCAGTGCAAGCAGAGGGATCTGCTCCAGCGCATCTGTCAGGAGCCCACAACTTCCAAGGTGTAACGAACAATAACACTTGGTGCAACATCTGCTGAGGCTCTGTGATGGGCACTGGTACAAAAGCCTTAAAATCTCTGAGATGTTTGTCATAGCACGTCAGGGGAATGTAACAGAACCTAGTGCATCATCTGTTACTGCCTGCTTCCCAGCCGGTGAAGTTACGAGGCACTAAAGCTGACGACTGCTCCTTGAGCCAAAGTTTTCCATCAGCCAGTAGAAGGAATGCAGTGCAGGGGGGGCTTTGCTGCGTGTGACTGATGTGGCCCCTGTTAGTAATTATTTCCCTCACGCAGTGCATACCTTCACTTCACGGGTGTTTCTCCCATTCCGTGATGAAATTTAAGCGGCAACTTCTCATGCTTGGTAACCGTCTGATGAAAATCCCCCGTTTCAGCTAATGTCTGGAAACTTAAAGAAATAATGACATGGAATGAAAAATAGCCAATTCAGTCACTTTGCTTTTTATAGCCTGTAAGTTTTAGTCCCTCCCTTTAAATTATTTTTAAAGTGTTTGAAGATACCTGTTTTCCTCCTCAGACTTGAGCTATGAGAAGGATGTAATAGGTAATTAATTTTTAACCTTCTCCTGAAATTCTTTGAGATTTTTCGTCTTATCTGCCTTGATACGTTTGCAACGCTGTGTTTGAGAAACTTGTTACAGTCTGCCACATGCTAAATGCCTCTTACTCCTCAGTGGAAACCTCAGGGAGGTAGAAAAGAGCCAGGAATGAGTAAAAAACCAAAATCTTGAAAACGCTAATTTAAGGTAGCCGTGGCATACTGACTGGAGGTGAGTATTTGGGGAGTGGATGGAACTGAAACAAAACACAAGTAAGGCAGCAACATGAGTCAAGACTCAAATGATTTTAGCCTTAAATAGTCGGCAGATTTTGTTGAAATGATTTTATCTTCCTGTAAAACTTTCGGATTTTCTTAGGTTTCTCACAGCTGTTGTCATAAAAACTGCTGAATATTTTCCCCATTACGGTCAGCTCCCTAGCATGATTTGGTCTCTTTCCATCATCCTTGTAGAGAGGAAATGCTGGGTCAAACCTTGTCCTTCTCTCCCTCTAGGCTGTTTTCTACCAGGTTTTGTGGGCAGGGGATGTGTGTGGGTGGTTAATCCCCTACCCACCCTGCCCAAATGCGCTGTTGGCATTTGATCTTCCACTGAAGCCTTTCTCCCTGAAATGGTGGCCAAGGGCACTCGCTGGGTTTGCCAGCAGGTGATTGACACGTGGTAGAGGAGCCCGGCTGTGACATCGACTGGTGGTGCTCCGGGGACGTGCAGGTGTGTTTGCTGTAGATGACACCCATCTATGATAGCTGCTGGCTTTTCTCTGTTGCAGAGTAACTGATGTACCCCTCTTGCAACACAAAACCGTGGGGACACCGGGAGATGAGCTTTAAAATAAATAGAAGGTCAGGAGACGCTGTCAAAGCAATATGAAGTGCATTACTGGAGGGAAGTTGGGGGCTTGGCTTTCTGTTTCCACAGTAACGAAGGGCATGGCACACGTGGAATATTAAATGTTGTTGCCAAGGCTAATGGGAATGTCCCAGCTGCTGTTACAACCTGACATATAAATGTGTTAATTACTGAACACTGGATCCTGTTTCTGTTCTCAAAAGAACATACAAAGAAGAAATTCAGGAGAATATCAGCTTCGTTACAGTCAGTGCTAGCTGCTACCTCCCTTACAACATGTGTTTAGTTGATGAAACAGTTTTGTTTCACGCTTGATTAGTTGATCTTAGATACCAGTATTTTTTTTTGTACATAGAGGTGCTTGCCAAATTGATGAGTATGCTGGCTGTAGGATGGCAATCTACTTTCCTAAGTTCACCTGCCCTCTTAAAAGGAGTTCTGTTCAAATGGGTTAGAGAGTTAGGAATAGTCTTTGTTTGCAGCAGGTTTGTTAGTATAACTGAGGGACAAGAACAAGACAACCTTCCAAAACCTGAGAGGGCCTACAAGAGAGCAAGGGAGGGACTATTCACAAGGATTTGTAGTGACAGGACAAGGGGTAATGGCTTTAAGCTAGAAAAGGATAGATTTAGGTTAGACATTAGGAAGAAGTTCTTCAGTACGAGGGTGATAGATCCCTGGAATAGGTTGCCCAGACAGGTGGTGGAGGCCCCACCCCTGGGGCCATTCAAGATTGGGCTGGATGAAGGTCTGAGTAGCTTGATCTAGTTGGAGATGTCTCTGCTTATTGAAGGGGGGGTTGGGCTATATGACCTTTGGAGGTCCCTTCCAGCCCAGACATTCTATGATTGACTCAATGAAGAATGGAAACAATACCTGAGTTTCTGTTAAAACAAAACAAAACCCAAAGAAACAAAAGAAACCCTGCCAGCTACTTGGAAGGGTGATATCTCTGTTCATTAGTTATTCCTCTGGCATGCTAAATGGGTCCCTGTGCAGGACTCTAGAGGAGAGTCTTAACTGGATTTTGTAAGAATATGCAGAAGGGCAGAAGCAGTTATCCAGCCAGAATGTGAGTTCCCAAAGCATTCCTTCCTCTTTCCCATGGTATAAAGCAGGTTTATGGATTCAAAAAATGCCATCGTGCTTGCTTCAGTTCTCATCTACTGTAATCCTTCTTAAAAAGCTTGATCCTTAACCCTTTGTTTTTTAGGGGAGAGGATGGTAAGATCAGTGGGAGGGAAGCATGCCTTTTTCCTTCCATGTGTTTGCGAGCGTGACTGCTGTGCCCACTTCCCACATGGTCAGTAGTCTGTCTTCTTCTGCATGTGTGAAATGTCCCTTATGTTAGCTCCTGCACCTTCTAAATAAAGTAAGTGTTTTCTATTGCCTTACTCAGAAAATATGCCAAACTTTTAGTTGCATATGCTTCATTGCTCCAGCACTTGTGCTTTCCATTTGCATCTGGTTATTAGATCTCCATGGAGAGGGATTTATTCTCCTTACCCAAGTTTGAACACAGGAGAGAAATCGTAGAATCATAATATGGTTTGGGTTGGAAGGGACCTTAAAAGATCATCTAGATCCGACTCCCCTGTCTGCTAGACCAGGTGGCTCAAAGCCTCATCAAACCTTGCCTTGAACACCTCAAGGGATGCAGCATCCATAATCTCTGGGCAGCCTGTTCCAGTGCCTCACCACCCTCATTGTGAAGAGCTTTGTCCTAATTTCTCATCTAAATCTACCCTCTTTCAGTTTGAAACTGTTACCCCTCATCTTATCATGACACTGGCTGATAAAGAGTCCCTCCTTGTCTGTCCTGTAACCCCTCTGTAAGCACTGGCAGGCTGCTATAAGGTCTCCACAGAGCCTTCTCTTCTCTGGGCTAAACAACCCCAGGTCTCTCAGCCTGTCCTCACAGGAGCGGTGGTCCATCCCTCTGATCGTTTTCGTGGCCTTCCTCTGGACTTGCTCTAACAAGTCCGTGTCCTTCTTGTCTTGGGGTTTCCAGAGCTGGATGCAGTCAGTACTCCAGGTGGGAGAGAGGAATAGAGGGGCAGAATTGCCTCTCTTGACCTGCTGCCCACACTTCTTTTGATGCAGCCCAGGATGCATTTGGCTCTCTGGGCTGTGAGTGCACACTGATGGCTCCTATTCAGTTTTTCATCCACTAACAGCCCCAAGCCCTTCTCAGGGCTGTTCTCAATCCACTGATTGCCCAGCCTGTGTTTGTGTTTGAGACTACCCAGCTGCAGGAACTTACACTTGACCTTGAACTTGCATTTATTTGGCATTTTCATAATATTTTCTTGTGTCAAGCTAAATCACTGACATCACAGCAGTATCTCAAAACTGAATTGATTCTGAGCTGCTCTGTGTGGTCCCAAAGACATTCAGGCTTTTACTCTTGGACACTCAGATGATTTCCATAGACACGAGTGGACTTGCAGTGAGAGCCTTTGCTCTTTGGTGGCAGATATGGCTTGAGGTGTGATGCTTAAAGCCTTTGGGCTGGGCAGCTGCTGTGTGCCCCCTTTGCCCTGGTGGAAACAGCTGGGAAGAGTACCCTGGTGACAGCCTTCATCCCAGGCCTCCGGCAGCACTCAGCCAGTACTTCCTGCTAGGAGATACTGGCGTTTAATTTAAAATCCTTCCCCTAGGTCATCACGACTTTTAAAGGGCTTTTCCACTTCTTATCTCAGGAACCCTTTCTTCCTTGAGCCTGACCTGCCAAGCCAGCTGTGTTTCTCTTAAGCACTGAAATTAATGATACCAAACATGAAGCTTGAGAGGAGGAGAGCAGGATTACAGCTCTTCTTAGCTGTTTACTCACTGCTGGTGTCCCTTGTGCGAAGACCAGCATGACCTGGGGGTTTTGTGGCTGCAGAACAAAGTGTAATGCATGGCCTGGGCATCTGTGATCCCTTCTACAAGGGTTTTTTGAGGATAGTGCTTCTACAGCCCTTCTGGGCTTCATGTGAAACAAGACAAGCATCTGCCTTTTTTCATGTGTGTTTGCTTATTTTGTTGTTTATGGCATGCAACAGATGCATAGAAAAGACTTTTTTCAGGTGTAAAAGCAATATTACACGAAAAGGTCCTCCTTGTGTTTGTGTGTCATGCTGACATAGACTTCATTTGTGAGAAGCCCAGTGGGCTGGCTTTGCATCTGAGGGTAATCACGATACTCCTGTATGCACCAGGGCAAGAATTGCTCAGTGCGGATGTCTGGCAGAGTTCTATCTGGGCTGTAGAGCTTCTTTCCTGTTGGGATTCATACACTAACCTAAACTTGCCTCTGTTCACATGACCTTAAATTGGCTATAAACTCACTCTGTCACACAGACATGTGCAGACTTTCTCATTTCCATCTTTGCCTCGGAGCTCTGTCTCAGGTGGCCAGTTTCCATGAAGCTGTGCGTGGGCTTACCTGTAGCATGTACGGTAGGAGTTTGCATGAGGAAATACATTCCCAAATTTTAGTCCTGGTAGTTAAATGCAGAGGCACATGGGCAGCAGTGCCAGCAAGCTTATCACTGTATTTTGTTTCCTTCATTGCTATGGTGACCCTGGATGTGAGACCAGGAATGTATGTGCTGGAGGAGATTGAAGGAAATGTGCAGCACTGCATACTAATTAATTCAGGTCATGGTACTCATAGGATAAGCACAGCAGCTTCCTGTGTTCCAAGTGGTCGCTGTGGTTTTGATGTGAACCCCTTTGGCTTATGGCAAGAAAAAAACCTGCTTCATAATTAAAATGGACCTGAGCTGCTTTAGAGGAGCCTGGTTTAAATTAGGGCGTGTTTATTAACTCTAGCAGTACTTGGCTTTGCTAAATCTTTCCCTTTCCTTCCATGCCATTCATTCATTCCCCTGCCACTCCGCCAGCTCAGTAACATCTGATGGGGTAGTACCTGTTCAGGTGAGACTCCTCATGTCTGTAGAGAAAACAAGGGCTTGGCTAACATGACCCACAAGCCTTGGTGGGACTCTGTCAGGGGTGTGGTGCCCGCTGCAGAACTTGCTGCTGGCTGACAGGGTCTCACGTTAGCCCATCTCCAGAAAGCCAGGACTATGGGAGCAGAAAAAGGGGAACGGAAAGGTAACGTGGTGTGCACAGCCGTACTGAACGTTGTTCTTCTCCTAGGCATCTGAAATTAGTTAGTTAACAGAAGTTAGTTAACAGAAATCAGACTGCTTGGAGTAACTGCATTAAATCCAAGCCCTTTGGGCTTTAAGGGCATTGCCTTTTGTGTGTGTGGGAAATTCAGGAAAAAGCAAGAATAAACCAGAATTTTGATCTCAAATGATGGAAGCTCTGTCAGTTTGAGAGCTCTGAGTCCCTTAGGGTTTTCTTTCACATGAGCTAGATGATGTGCCTATTTTTTTCTTTGTATGTATATGATACCATTTAAAAGAGTATCTTCAAGCCCTCTTTGTTGGGACAGTAAACTATTAGCATGTTTTTTTTGTTTAAAAAAACGCAGTAAAGCTTTTCTGAAAAGACGCGTTTTGTGTCAGGTTGTCTTGTCATTAGGTCGCAGCTATGGAGCACCCCTTTCAAAGCCTCTCATTTGAGTAGCTGTGCTACTTGTTTTCCAAGGCGTTTTTCTGACAGGATCCACTGGGAGCTGCTGAAATGGTTTCCCAAATTTTTTTCAGGTATAGTGCCTGGATGCCCTGATATCCTGCCTTGCTGGTGTGGTAAGGCCCTTCACATTTGTGGTGATGGAGCAAATATTCCTTTTTCACCACTGTTTATTTTCAGTGTTTAAGAAGTTGGTGTTGGCAGAACAAAAAACAGTAGGAATTTTTTTTTAATCCTGACAAGCAGGGTACTTATACTAGAAAGGCCTTTCTCTCATAAGAAATGGAAGCATCTTTTGTGGAAGGAAAAAAAAAAGGCATGAAATGTACATTGTGATATACTGCTTTTTTTTTTTTTTATCTGGAAGAATTATCTTTGCTGTGAAATTACTTCAGTCTTTAGTTTGAAGTCTCATATTGGATATCCCTTGAGCTTGGGAGTGATTGGAAAGGAAAACAAATATATGAGTTGTACAGAGAGACTGTTTTGGTCTGTTCTGATTTTCCCTGTTTCTTCTCTGATGTCTTGATTTGTCTTTGAAAAGCCTGAGAAATTAGAGATCGCTAAATATAATTATATTTGGTCTGGCAGAACAATTAATTGTTGATAATCTCTAAACATGTCAGTCCCTTCTCCCTTTTTAAGAATCTCATTTTTGCAAGAATTCATTCACCTCCACTACCTGCAAGATATACCATGCTCTCTCAGCTGTCTCCTTACTTGCCTTGCAGGAGGGGAATCAGCATCCTTTGTAGAGCTACAGGCCTCTAGTTTTCAGGCACCACGAATATCTTTGCTCTTGGTTTCTGCTTCTATCCAGCCATTCTCTGCTGTAGTTCTTGAATGCTGAAAAAAAATAATCACAAGACCTATTATTTTGGAGTCTTTTGTTTACTGCTTGGTTTCTGAGCACTTAGTGGCTGGTACTTACAGCAAATTTTCGCTCTTTAGTGGTGATGAATGGAAATAAATTTTTTTTTTTTATTTTCCCCTCCCGAAATGAAAAATTGAGTTTTTCATGCATGGTTTAAAACTGGGACTTAAATTTGGCACCAAATCTTGATAAACTTGGTGATGTCTCTGCACGAGGCAGTTCAAGTGTAGCTGTCATACCTCCCTGCTGACATGACACTGGTACCTTTGCTCTTGCTTTGGGGAAAAAAAAAGACTAAACAAATTCCACACTACTTGTCTCTGCTTTTTATGCTTTTCTGTATAGGGTTTGCTGTCGCAGGTCTGTAGGAAAGCACAAAGCTTAGGCAAACCCTGAGCCTACAACACATACGAAAGACCTGTTTTGAGGGAGCATATCTGAAAGAAAACTGTGGAAATGAAAAGGGGATCGTTCTTTTGGTAGGTGATACCTATTTAGATAGGCTTAGAGTGCCTGAAGGAAAAGTTTTGTCCTGTAATGTGAGGATGGTACATTTGAAATTCTCAAAATACTCTGTTTTTCTTTCCCTGTCTTTTCCCTGTAGTGAAGTAAGATCTTGCTATGAGTTTGTTGTCCACATTTGAGTGATGCAGTGTGTTTGTTTAATACTTCTGTGCATTCCCTCTTTGGTCACTAAAGAGGCTCCATCAATTGTTTGGTCTTTGTTACAAGTATTTAATTTAAAAACAGTAACTTTGAGAATGGGGAATAGGGATTTTCACAGAAATGTTGTTAAGGAAATGTTGCAAAACTGATGTAAGTGTCAGATCTTTTTGCTCTGCAAGCTCTGCATTTTTAGGCAAACTTTGTCATAACAGAGCAGTTAGGAAGCAGTGGTTAGTGGGTCAGACAGGCCCAGGGGGCTAAATTGGGTTTTGTTCAGCCAAATGTTAGTGCTTTTTAATCAACACTGAATTCAGCATGCAACACTCTCTTCCTTCCCCAAAGCCATAACAAAATAAAAATGGGTTTTCAATTGGGTCATGAACAACATCTGCCCTTTACTAAAGCAGGGAGTTACCACAGTGAGGGAGGAGAAGCTGTCTATAGATGCTGTTGGAGCATCATTTTGCCACTGTGGCTTTGGTGGTCTGGTACAGGCAGCTGTCAGTGAAGATCTTCACAGTTCTAAAATTCCCTTTAGAAGGAAGAGGAGAATTTTCTTTCACATTTCATGGAGCTTTTAACAAGAAGGTGAAAAAAACAATAAAACTGTCCCAAAAAAATTGGAAGTCCAATTAATTTACAGTGCTATGAAATAATTGCACAGATTTGGTTTTGCTCTATACAGCTTCCACAGGTATTAGGCTGCTTCACATTAAGCAACTGGTTTTTCAAATCTCGCTGCTGCCACCTGTTAAGCCTGTAGTAAATTCATGTGATGGTAGAAATGCTGGAGACTTTGGACTCTGTTGTCCAAATGGCTCATATATTCTCTCCTGTAGACAGTGTGTTAGTTGGGCTATCCTAAGAAGTTTCAGCTTGCCTTGAGAGAGGTCTTTTTTTTGACAAAAGATTTCATGCAGGCCAATTTCCTTTTTTACAAGTCCATTGGGGTAAAAGAGCCTCACTGGATATCTAATGCAGGCATCTTTGATTTGAAGATTTTTACATTCAGCTGAACTCTTTCCAGTTAATAGGAGTTTATTAAACACTTCAGCCAAAGCAAGCTGAGTCAGTGCTGTATTCAAAGTTAAAAGTTAGCTGTGATTTACTGGATGCTTATTGGTGGTTGCTGTGAAGAAACCTGAGAGCAAAAAGTGGTAATTTTAATTTTATAAAGTTCTGAAGCTGTTCATTCCACTCTCTTTCGTGAGGTGAAACAGGAGGATCTAGAGCCAGGTGATGTTGCCTTAATGTTGTAAAGAACAGGAGAATTAACTTGGTTTTGCCTTGTTTTGTGTGAAGAGCTTAAAAAATAAAAGCATTGATTATTTGTAGAGGGTTGTTTTCTACAAAATATTGCATTAGTGTATGGCTTTCTCCTGAATCTTCCAAATACAAACAGTTTTAAAAGTAATGAAGATTACTCTGAAGTGGGTAACTCATCCCTGGAGACCTGGAACTAGTTGTCTTCTCATAATGCTGGGTGTTGGTCCCTCCTTCCTCCATTCTATGGCAAGCTGCAGAGAGGCGGTAGGTGCAAATGGAAATGCAGGGCATCCATTTGGAAAAAAAAAAAAAAGTCTAAAATGTCAACTCAAATACACATTTATTTAAATAAAATAACTAATATATGTGCTTAGCCCATGACACATCCACAGGCAGCCTCATGAGCTCGAGAAGCAATACTTACCGTTCTTAGCTGCAGAATGTGTAAGTAGCCTGCTAGATTAGAGTCTGTATGTCCATGTTTATGTTAAAAAGACACATGGGAAAACACACATCCAGAGCAGGTAAAATTTAGCTGATTTGAGACTTCGCAGCAGTGTTTTGTTGCCATTGCAAGCGCTAGCGTGCTTTAACAGACAGGAAAAGTTGTATTTTGCATTAGACTTAGAAAGAGGAAGAAAAAGGTTTGGAGTTATTCATAAAGCATGACTTGGAATGGTTTTGGTTTGGCTGGCGTTAAAGACCAAATGAAGTATTTCCTTAGCTTCATCTTCCAGGTAAAGTAATTACAGAAATACGCATTGCTATTTAATAGTCCAGGAAATAGCTTTTGACTATAATAAGGCTTACAAAACATGTTTCATTCTATGAAAAGCAGTCTTGGAAATTGTGACCGAAGGTCGCTACTGTGGTAAGAGATAGCTCTTGTGGAAATGCAGAACACTGCAACTTGGATACAAATGATTAAGCTTATGTAGAGAAGTGACACATAAAAGCATGATTATTGGCTTGTAACAGATGTTTGAGGCTAGCAATGGGACAACGTGGGTAGAAGCTGTGACTTGGAACTTTTTTCCCCAGAACCACACAGCACTTTCTTTTTGCAACTCTTGTTGCCACTCTTTTCCATCTAGCAGTCAAATGGATTGTAGTAAGAAAGAATTTGGTTTGTGGTGGAGATTGTAAGTATAATTGCAAAGTTTATGCTGTTTCATAGTTGTAAAATACATTAAACGTGCCTATACTTAATTGGAAACAGGGCTTCTGACAGTGTCATGGATGTGTTGGGAAGTGATGAATTGATTGCAAAAACTGCAGGGGAGTATGCTGGTTGTGCTCTCTGGATTGCAATTCTCAGTCTTCTGTAAAAACGCAAAGACAACCCCAAATGTCTGTTAATTTTTCAGTAATGAAGTGCTAACAATTATTTAAACTCCAGCTTTCCTGGATGATTCCTCTTGTACAGATAGCTCCCTGTATACGTGCATTTAATGGTATAAACTAATGCTGTAATACATACACTGTTTCAAAACTCCCTTATATTGTGAGTAAACTTTAATCTCTGATATTGTGCAACTCCTTTAGACAGGGGCATACATAAAACTACGTGTAGCAGCTAGGTGGCAGAAACTGTGCCTTTTTAAAATAAAGTGATGCTATAAATGCAGCAGTGTTGCTTTGTAGTGACTGTTCAGTTTCTTTAAAGGAAATAATTTTGTGAATACCTTTGTAATGCCAGAAATGTGTCCTTTGAGAAAACAGAAGTAAGCAACTTCATTCTGTTTTATTGATGGCACCTTTTCTTGAGGTGTCTACATGGTTAGAAGTAGATTCCTCTGTTGCCAGTTTCCTGTCTATGTGGTTTTAAGGTAAGAACAGCTGAGAGGTGTCACTTTGTGCTTCTGCCACTTCCTACTGTCTGCTGTCAAGCCATTTCCTTGTCACACTTTGTACAACCTTATTGTATATAACTATATCCTGTTAACCTGGACAGGGTGGAGGGTTGAGCTGAGGGGAACCTAATGAAGCTCAACAAGGGCAAGTGTAGAGTCCTGTAGCTGGGGAGGAATAACCCCATGCACCAGCACAGGTTCGGGACTGACCTGCTGGAAAGCAGCTCCATGGAGAAGGACCTGGGAGTCCTGGTGGACAACAGGTTAACCATGAGCCAGTAGTGTGCCTTTGTTGCCAGGAAGGCCAATGGTGTGTTAAGAAGCGTGTGGCCAGTAAGTTGAGGGAGGATCTCTTACCCCTCTTCTCTGCCCTACTGAGGCCAGATCTGGAGTACTGTGTTGTGATGGACTCAATAGTTCAAGAGAGACAGGGAACTACTGGAGACAGTCCAATGGAGGGCTGCAAAGACAGTTATGGGACTGGAACATCTCTCTTACAAGGAAAGGCTGACAGACCTGGGGCTGTTTAGCCTGGAGAAGAGAAGACTGAGAGGGAATCCGATCAATGGTTATTAATATCTCAAGGGTGTGGTCAAGAGGATGGGGCCAGTCTCTTCTCAGTGGTGCTTAGTGGTAAGGTAAGGAGCAATGGACACAAACTGGAACACAGGAAGTTCTACCTAAATACAGGGAGAGACATTTTCTTTGAGGGCTATAGGGCACTGGAACAGGATTCCCAGAGAGTTTGTGCAGTCGTCTTCTCTGGAGATTTTTCACAACTGGTATGAATGCGTTGCTGTGCATCCTGCCCTAGCTGAACCTGCTGTGGCAGCCTGGTTGGACTAGATGATCTCCAGAGGTCCCTTCCAACCCCTCCCACCCCGTGATTCTGTGTTATAACAGTCAAGCTGTTCTTTTGGAAGAAGGTTTGGTACGTGTGTCTGTGTAGAACAGAAGCTTAGAGTATAAGTATTTGGAAGCAGGGACTGTTTTGTAAGCTTGTATATCACTCGTTAGACCTGAAGCTAGTTATATGGTGTAGGTCCTTTTATAACGAAGCAGTTATGGGGAAAAAATTTTCTCTTTTTTAAGGTACGCTACCATTTCAAAAAGAATGCATTATCTCTGGAGGTCCCTTCCAACCCTTAACATTCTGTGATTCTGTGATCTCTTAAGTCAGCCTAAAATGGAAATGCAACTGGTAACAACCGCCAAGCCCCTCTAGGGAAGTCTCTGAACTCTGCTCATTCCTGCAGTTCCACATAGGGTTTGTCAGGGCTTTGCTGGGCACTGCTCACCTGCAGAGGTGGTAAGTCATTTTGGTATACTGCTTTAAATTCTTTGACCTTCCAGCCCTTTCTTTATAGTTTCTGCCTAATGTCCACTGTGGTTTGGCTAGGAAACCAGAGAAGACTTAAACTCAACTCTGCATATATGTCTGAACTTTGAGACAGGGCCATCATTATTGCTGGCAGCTATTAGACTAAAGCATTGAAGTGGTGAGGGTGAAACCTTTGCTTTCCTGTTAGTGAAACAAACTTCTTTAGGGTTCTTCAGTTATGGGGTCATAACAATGGTACAAAGAACAGTCACATGCTTTGATTAGAAGGACTGTTAGAAAAAGACCAAGAAAAACAAACAAACAAACAAACAAACAAAATACAGGTTATGAGAAATGGTGGCTCAGTCTTCCTGGGTTTTTCTTCTGTGCAAAGCATTGTGTCAGAAATGTGTGGCAGGGCTGTCTGCCTCCATTCAGGTTTTCTAGTCCACAATCCACTGGTGCTGTGTCAACAGCACAAAAAAGTACATCTTATCAAAGTTTCAAAAGTTAGTTTTAAGAAGAATGTTGTAGGGTTACTGAAGAATAACCAGGTTATTTTGCGTGGCAGGTTGAGAAATAAATGCCTTGTTACAAACCAGGCTGTTTAGGAAAATGCTTAAGGATGCAGAACTGATGTCTTCTCTAAATGAATCCTTTGTGTGCCACAGCTCTCTTAACTCTTGAATTACCAAAAATCCTTGATTCCTTAACAGCTGTCTCTGTGTGAATTTGGAACATAAAAGCTGCAAGATAAGGTATTTGTTGTGATATTTAAACTTCATTAAATGTGACACTAAATACGATAATGTAATTTTACTAGAGTCCAAAGACAACATGGGGGTTTTCTTAACAGCTAAAATTTTGAAGGGCATGGTGTCCTAAACAGTAATGAGAGGGGTCAGTGCATCTTACATGCGTTGAACATTGAAGAACACAAGTCTTCTGTAGCAGCTGAAGAATTTGTAGGTTTACTGTAAAGCCTGTTCAGTCACTCTTGGTTTTTGATGCCAATTTTTGCATATTAAAGTTATTGAGAGAGCTTTATGTTTTTGACTGCAGAAAGTGCCATCTGAGGAAAAAGTGATCAAGAATCATTCCAAGTGCATTTTTTACAGGAGCAAGAATATTGACTTAGCAAAACACTAAGCTGTTCATTAAGGCAAAATGTTGCTGTGACAAATGTTATGTGATTTATGTGAATTTCAAGTCATAGCTGTACTTGTGTCTTGGTTTTATGGCTTTGAGCAAATGGGTTAGAGTAGTTCTAGCTCGCTTCTCTCTCTAGTCCGCCTATGTGTTCGGGATGCTTAATGGGTATTTATTATGTTTAAAATGCTTCAGTGCCTAGATGGAGGGTGATGCTGAAGAGGGTTCTATGTGAAAAAACCATGACTTAGAGATGCAAGTTTAATTTGTGCTTGTTCTTAGCATTTTTAACTGTTTTGTGTGTCTGAAAAGGCTTGAAAATTCTGTACTTTTGGTTTGCCCTGTTGCAGCCATAAAGCAGAAGACTGAAAGAAGAAATGGGCTGTGCCCGAGGAAGGAAGCATTGTCTTGCCTTTTGGAAACCAATGTAAAATTTTTGCCTGCAGTTTAATTTCCCTCTAACATTCCCCAGCATATTATCTTTCTTCCTTGCATTTCTATGTACGTTTGTCTAAAAATGAAAAATTTACTGGGTTTTATCAGTTAAGAGGAAAAAAAAAAAGCCACATCCTACAAATAACCCCCAAAAACTAAGTAAGAAAAAACCCTGAAAAAAAACCCCAAACATTTCCAAATCAGATTTTTGATTTGGAGCTCTCTGTGGCTTTACCACCTCTGTAGCTTCAGAAATAAGAAGCACACCCTGGTTCCAAACCAGCCTGTTGTCGTTTTCTGTGATTACATGGGATGGCTGAGTTGCACAGTCATCCAGGTGATGGAGGGACCTCAGCCTCTGCTACATGACTGAGAAGGAGCTGGCTGACAGGGTTTAGGGTTTTGAGAAGGGTAACCATATTTCCTGGAGTTTGCATGCTTGATGGCTGTTGAATAAAGCAGCTCTTTACTCTTTCCTGACCTTGAGACGTGCAGTCCCTTCCTGCTTTGTCTACCCATCTTTAATGATGAATTTTTCCTTCTGCTCTGCAATTTACTTGTAAATTGTTAGCTGTACCCTGTTAGTGGTCATTCAAACGAAGTCAGAGACCCCACATCTGGAGCAGGGAAGAGGAACATCTGCTGTGAGCCTTTATGAAGTGCTAATCCCTGCTCAACTGGTGACTGAGTGACCTGGGTTGAAGGGGAGAGGGAGTGGGCGATGAGCAGAGGGATTGCAGCAGAGTTGGGAAAGGCTGTATTTGGGGGGAAAAGTGGAAAGTCGTGGGAAAAAAAGCACTTCTTGCATAGTTTAATAAAGAAAAAATGGTCTAAATGGGAAGTGAGTTCAAACTTTTGCTTGGGACCCAGTCAGTCAAATGCTGATTTATCTCTGCATGCAACTTGGTATATAGTTTAATGTGTTATTACTTATATGGATGTCAGTATATGCATTTTATTTTGGATACGTAATGCTAGTAATAGGATTTAGCATAAATCAGCTGGATTTTACATTCAAGTTGTGCCCATTTCACAGTTTAGTACTTTTTTCCACTGTTAAGTTATAATTTATCGAGGAATATCTTTTGGGACAAATTGGGCTACATGGCAAATTGTGGGAGAGACAGAGTGTGTGATTATTACTCATTAGGATTTTAAGTGTAACTAATCTCTCTTTCTCCTTCCCCCATTTCATAAACTAATCTCAGTCTTTGCCTCAGAGCCACCAATTACTTGTAGGAGCAGTTCCTCACTCGAGCATCTTCTCCTCTAGCCTCAGGTAACAATTGCTTATGAAATAAATATGGGATTTGCAGTCTGATTCAAAAGAATTTGGGAAACTTTATCAATACTTTACATTTTTCAAGGAACAGGACACATTTTCAGGCCAGATTCTGATAACTTTCTTAACGAACAGCTTTCATTGTAAAAGAGTGCAAATCCAAATGTTGAATATAGCAGATCTGATAAAAGCAACAAAATTTGACCCCTTTTTGGCTCTTGCCATATCCGCTGTGAACTTTAATAATGCTTTCCCGTGATGTTTGTGAGATAATCCTGTTTTTTTGCTGCTTGATTTATTCCTAACAACTCCGAAGGCCAATGAATATGGTATTTTCTGGAATGAAATGTGTGTTTGGAGGCTGGGGGGAGTGTCAAGCTGTTTTTTGTCCTTTTGTTTTTAACCCCTCTTCCACAGAAGACACAGTGTCCTACAGACAGATAGAACAATGCTATATTCCATTTTAGCATCAAATGACAAGCGGGGTCTTTGGAACTGAGCCTGGCGAACTGCCTGGGTGTGTTCAGTCTCTAACAAGCGCTGCTTTGTGCCTTAGCGCCCTACGCTTCCTCCCTCCCTCCCCCCCGCCCCGCAGCTGAACAGAGGAGGGGAAACAAAAAAATCAAGACAGAATGAAAGCATCTGTTAAAGTGAAAATGGGGAAGAAAGAAGGGATGAAAAGAGGAGAAAAGATGTGTTCCAGAACAGATGTCAAATTTATCAAAAGAGCTGGACGTAATTTTAATGTTAATCACACTCCTGTTTGATTACATATAATTTTTTTTTCTTTTCCACATTGGTTGTAATGTGGTTGCAACACTACTTGTATAGAAAGAGGCTGAACATTCAGCAGAATGTTTGGATGCTCACTTACTGGGACTGTAAACCTGGGCGTAAGCATGTGAGTATTTCACACCAACGTCATGTTCGTGGGGTTTTAATTTATTTTTCTTTTTTCTTTGTGTGTGCAACTGGAGACATGCTGCAGTGAGAAAGGCTATTATTGAGCGTGGTAGCTAGGTAAAGGATTATTTTCCTTGAAAGAGAGATGTGAAAATATATCTCATTACCTGAAGAAGTGACATGTGAAGAAAAGTACTGTCCTACTGTTGGTAAGATTATTAAGTTATTGACAGAACGGTAGGTGAAGACCTCCTTTCCACCTCCCAGTACCCTGTTCTAGTGAGGTCAACTAAGTGTGATTGATTGCAAGTCATCATTAGAGGTACTATTTTGGCTCAGCTGAAAAATGTTTGTCTGCTATATTTAATGCCGTGTGTTGTTTCAATCTATCTACAGAGCAAAATTCCTGATTTATATAAGGATATATTCCTAAAATTTAAGTGGCTGCACCCAGGACTGCATTCCAAAGAGGAAGGAATCGTGAATAAGCGTGCAAATAAGCTAATCCTTTAATAAGAGAGGGAAGGAGAGATGAACATGGAGGAGGTGGCCCTCTATGCTCCCCAGCTGTGCTGTACTCATAGGAGCCAGTGTCAGCAGGCAAAGCTGAAAATGGAGAGCTGTGAAGCCAAAGGGAATTCTTACAATTCTTTTGAACTTCAGGCAAAATTATTTCACAGTGGAAATTGTAGCAGAGTAATGTATAAGCTCAAATATTTTAAACTTGGAGAGCAAAGGGAAATTGGTAGTCATGTAAATGGCCATAACAGATGGTGGGTATTTCTGCATTTTTGTTTTACTTTTGACCCAGGGATGAGGCTATGAAGAAAATCTCATTTATCCTTATGCACTGTGCTTTGGTTCACATCTCAAAGCCATCTGGGAGTCCACAACCTGTGTTCCTTGTGGATGAAACCAGACTGAAACATGGCCTCCAGGAGGGCATCTCGGAAGTTCCTGCCACTGAAGGTTGCTCAGTTCATGAGATCAAGCTAGAGCTGGCTTGAAGTCACCTCTTCTCTTCTCCTGTGGGTATCAAGACCTCAGTGTCAACTCTCTGCCCTGCAAGTCTGCTACTGTTGCTTTGCAAATTTATGTCTCAGTTAGGTCCCCAGTGACCACTTAAAACATCTTGACTGAAATGCAGATAGCCTTTGTGGTAAATTTGCACAAGGTGGGGGATAGCTATTTTTAAATAGTTATTCAGTTTAAAGTCACACTTTGAAGAGAGTATCCTATTAATGCACTCCACCACCTTTGGTATTTATTAGTTGAGTAAAACAAGGTTAAATCGTAGAATTGTAGAATCATTTAAATTGGAAAAGACCTTTAAGATAGAGTCCAACCATTAACCCAACACTAGCAGGTCCACCACTACACTGTCCCTAAGTGCCACATCTACACGTCTTTCTGCTTTCTGCAGCACAGGTGAACTGGGGCCACCAGGGCAGGGACAGGCATGGCCTCACCTTGCCTCCTGGCTGCCTCTGGCACCGTCCTGAGGACCCCTGCCTGCTGTGGGGCCAGTGAGGCTGGATGACTTGAACTTGAGGTGTCTGATGCAGTGTGGCAGTGTACTGCTTTTGGCAGGATGGTTCACAAAAATCTTGTGATCAGGGAGAACTATGCAGGGCTGGCTCCGGGGAGCACTTCCTGGCCCTGTGGGTGAAGGTGGAGGGTAACGTTGGTCATTTTTCCAAATCTGAATCACTTTCTGAACTCTTAAGTGCCTAGTCTAGCAAATAAATCAAATGAGCAGGAAAGCAAGAGTTTAAAATAAGAGCTGCTTATTTCAGTAGCCTCTAATTCTGGGTGCTTAGCTAGTGATTGCTGCTGCTCTGATTTGTCTGTCTTTGAAACCTGACAGAAATCATAAGCTGCTTGGGCATATGCTGTACATAATAATCATGTAGATAATAAATTGATGTAAACCCCAGCATAGGTTTTCAAAGCTCAGAAGTAGTTCAGTATTTTCAGCCAAACTGAAGAGGTACTACTTCCAACCTGGTATTTTTGAACAAAATGAAAGGAAGTCTTTTAGTTTTTAGTTTGCTTCCGTCATACATCCCACCCACCCCACAGCTCCCCAGCTGTGCTTGGATAGCTGACCAGGCTTCAGAGTAGTGTCTGTGCCACGGAAATGGCCCATGCAAAGTAAGAAAAGTCAGAAGGGAAAAGGTATTCCACAAGAGAGTGAAGTTACTGTGACTTTTTTCACCTTGGCTTTTATCTGTTTGATGCTTTTTTTGGATTTATAGTGGTTTCTGTAGTTTTCTCTTTAAATTGTGCTTAGGTTTGACACAGCAGACTTCAGGAAAAAGTAAAACAATGAAGTGATGATAAATTGACAGTGTTAAATAGGCTGTAGCAGAACTACTGAGCTTCTAGAGAGCTTAGTCAGATACAGTATTGAAGGAAATACTTCAGTATTTTCAGCCAGACTGAAGAGGTACCACAGCTTGTTGCAGCCCTGTAGGTGAAACTAGCATCTCTTGGTGGACCTGATGGGAGCTGTGGCTCTCCTGCACCAGGTCCAAGTCTGAACAGAAGTCAGGCTATGCACAAGTGGTAGACTCAGCCCGAGGTCGCTGTGTCCTGTGGGGCTCATTAGAGTTGGATCTGTAGGGTGAGACTGCTGTTAAGGTCCCAGTATCCTCGCTGAACACGCTACTGGAGGCTCACGTCAGATTAGCTGTGGGCTGAGCCTGAGAGCAGAGTGCATTTAAACGGTTGCAGTGCATTGTGTGCTACTGGTGCACACTTTTTGGTTTAGTTTCATTAAAAAGAAAGGCAGTTTGTGTGCTCTTAAAATTACACTGCTATGTTGAACAAGGTCTGGTAAGGGATGATGACTGGGAAATTTGCATCAGCAGTGCACTTGTCATTTCATTTAAATAGTAATTTTTTAGGGTTTTGTAGTACAGATGCTCCCTAGCTGTTCAGTCCCTGAGCTTTTTTGTAAGGGACAGTGCTGATTTTGTCTGTTCAGCTTAGCATTAGTGTTCCCTGGCTATTGGATGTGTTCCTGCAATGTCCCTAGCTATTTTCCTTTTTGTTTGTTTTTGGCTGGAGCAGATCACTTGGTTATAATTCAGATGATACTTTCTGTCAGGACTAAACTGCAGTGTTGCCCTTGTCAAAACTTGGCTCCAGCTGTTCACCAGAGTGGTGTGAATGGTGTTTGAGTGTGCACATCTGGTCATTTTGGAACAGGTTTAGTACATTCCTTTCGGTGCTAGAGTTTAATCTGCAGCTGGAAAGCAGACCAGCACAACGCTAAATTGCTCAGTTTCAGATAAATGCTTTCTTTGTGACTGCTTTGTGAAAATGATTTATGAGAATACTCTGCATCCTGCTATGTTTCTTCCCCTTCTTCCCCCACTTGCCAGGAGTTTGACATTCTGCAACTCATGTGTTAGTCTTTGCATCCGCTTGCTAAGTATATATGTAAGCTGAAGATACAGATCACGTAATTAAAGCTATAAGCTGAAACAGAATTTTAAATTGCACACCTTTTGGCAGTTGTAGAAATTGAGAAGAATGAAAAACGGAACTTTTGCAGATGAGTCTGCCTTGCACTTGAGGAATGTTTTTGTAATCTGGCAAAGGGACTTTTACTGTCTGGGAGATGCAGAAATAGATTCTAGACAACCAAAATGAGGTTTTTTGGTTTTTTTTTTTTTTTTTTTTTCTTCCTATAAAATTGTGCTTGAATGTGTTTTGGTTAGGCCATTTTTCAGGGGAGGTGTTTGCACAAAGTTAATTACTGATCTAGCATAGATCACAGTGATGCTCAGATTCAGCTGAGCTCAGTTTTCAAGACTTACAGTAACAACCTGAAAATACTTGTTTTCCCTTGCAGGCTCAGATCTTAGTATTTCTTTTGGAGCACTAAGTGAAGGAGGAGAAAGAAAGGGTGCCTTTTTGCCACAGTTGCATCTTTGACTCAGATCAGGTTTTGACTTTGTCATTGCTAGCGTCTTGGCATCTTGCATCTCCTCTGAAGTGAAGATGATACGGCTGGTCCTGGTTTAATATTTGCAGTTTCCAAGAGGATCAGGCTACTTTGTTATTCTTTAATAATGATTAAACCATATTAATATGGTTTAAAATCATTGTAAGTGGGAAATATTCATTAAATTTGAGCGAAGGACTCTAACACTGATAGTTACCTGTATTGCAGAGGTGGAAACCTTTTCTAAGGTACAAAATGTCATTTACAGTGAGTTGATGGACTTTTTTTTTCCTTCTTCACTTATTAGTTGATTTGTTGAGAATGCTTTTTGTCCCACACCTCCCCCCAGTCATTTCCTACATGTTTCATTGCTAGAACCAGCTGGTGCAAGCTATTTCCTTGTAATTACCAATTGTTTGCTGCTTTGGCAGTTCTCAGGATGATATGCACAAAAAAAATTATGTTTCCAGGACCTGTTAAAACTGATGCCAAATATTAGAGAGAGCATGGGAAGCTTGGGTGATGGTAACTTGCTATTTGTCAGTTGACATGAATTGTTGTGCAATATTGCTGTTTTTCCTTGGGATACAGGGGGAGAACTTGCTACCCTTTTATCTGTAGTCTTAACTAAAAATCCCCTTTATTGTATCCTTCTTTCTAAAATGACTGTGGAATAATTACACCCCATCCAGTTCCAGCAGAGCCATCTAACTGCTTATTGGTTGTACCACTGAGAAGATGTGTAGTTGAAGTGCCATGCCTGCTTTGTACGTCCATGAGCAAAACTGATCAGGCAGTATATGGAAGAAACTGCATTTTTGAATTCCTCTCTGGACATGTATCACTGTGCACAGTAATCTCTTGACAAACCTCTTACTAGTGTAAAAGTTATTTCTGTTGTCAGGCATTTTCTCTCTGCCTCAAAGCAACATGAGTGCATTCACAATGATAGTATCTTTAGCGTTATGCACTTATATCCCATCTTTGCTAACTTAATTTAGCTAGGTTAGCAAACTGCTAACTTAAAATTATCAAAATGCACTTTATAAATAAATCACTCAAAAGTATTTTATTCTTAAAAAAAAAAGTAAATGACTACTACATGCTTTCCATTTTCTATAGGTCAGTTTGAAGCCTCATGCTTTTTTCAGGCTCCTAATGGGGAGGTGGTTTGTGCGAAGAAAAACACTTATTGAGAAATTACATTTTTTTTGACCTGAAAGAACATTACACTTGTGTGGAAGGTCATATTTTGTTTATTGGGAGAGAGGCTGAATGCTGTTTCTCAGATTGCTTTATGGAGCTGAGCTGGGGCTTGGACTGTTAAATTGTATTTGTGTGCAGGAGACTACTGCTTGTATAAAATCAGTCAACACAGACTTCTTTGGGTTTCTCTTCCTGAAAGACAGTGAATGTACTTAATGCACGTGCATGCACACACACATAAATATAAAAGAAACTTTTTTACATCATCAGGGTATTTATCTAATATTATAAGCCCTCTCTCCTTTCTTAACATTAAAAGTATATGTTATATTTGCTGGAATATTTTATGAAAGTTCCTGCTGGAATTGCTAAGTCTCTGTTGCACTTCATAATTTATTTTTTTTTTCCTTTTGTGGTAGAAGACTTTTGACAGGGGTGGTGGCCCCTAGCAAAAGGTCAATGACACAGAAGCTGTTGACAAACTGAACTGTTGGAGGTAGAGAAGAGCATCCCTTTGGGGTACTTTGTTATGGTCACTGCCTGTTCAGAAAAGGATTTGTTGGTGCTTCTCTCTGTGTCCTGTCAGCGCAAGAACCACTAAAATGCTCGAAGCAGATAAATAATGACTTATTGCTCCTTAAGCTGCCACATCTTTGTAACTGCTTTATCTTGGATTGAGAGGTGAATTGTTTAGGGGACTGGAGCACATGAAAAAAGAGGCTGAGGGTGGGAAGAAGGCTGGGATTGAGGGGCAAGTCTGATCCCCAAATAATAATGGAGGTGTTGTAGAGAAGGTGATGATAAAAACTTCTTAGATGTGCACACCAGAAGGACAGGGGACAATTGTCACTTTTTGCAGTAAGAGAAATTTTTTATTGTGCATAAGGAGAAAAAACTTGAGTGAGAATGCATAAGTGCTCGAGGTCGCTCAGAGAGATTGTGGAAACTCAGGCCTTGGAGATTTTTAAATCTCAGCTGGGCAACGCCCTGCGCAACCTGGTCTGACTTTGAAACTAGCCCTTTTAGACTCAGCAGGTTGTACTCATTCACATCCAGAGTTCCTTTCCAAATGATTCTGACTTAATTTGCGCAGTTCATAACACACCTTTGTGGCATGTGTAAGGTCCTGTTTCTTCCCCCATTTCTCCTGAACCCTCTCCAGGGACGCACGGATACATAACTGTGGGAGAGAAATCCCTGGCATGAAAAAGACTGTATGCTTGTTATCCGAGTTACTTGAGAAGGTCCTGTCAGACAACTGGTCTTCCAAACTACTGTCAGACTTTACAGGGCGACTTAATTCATCTGTGATTTGTCATGATTTTCTTGGTTAAAAAGACCCAAGTCAAATTTTAAATAGATATTAAATATCAGTGGGAATGTGTTCCTATAACTCTTAGCAGTTGTATGTGAAAAGATAGTGTCATACATCACTTTTTGCAGTGTCCTGCTGTGGGGTGAAGGCTCTGCAATGAGGTCAAGTTTCAGCTCTCATTTAATACACATTTGGCCTTTCTTCCACCTCAGGACTATCACAGGTAATCTTTCAGCCTGTTGCTATTTTTTGTTGATAGCCAGCACCTTCTGACTCTTTAATTAGTATGAGATTTAGTCCTGAGTGCCTCTTGTTTAAGCATTATTTAATGAGTTGGGCCATTTTATACAGTTGACTATGTGATCACTGCCTACTGCAATGACTGGGCAACCTTTAGTGGGAGATGGAAGTGGCATCAATCAAGACAAGACAATTTTCCATTTTCATCTTGAAATAGGAAATATTTATCTAAAGAATTGATGAAATTTTAACCATTTCTCTTTGTGTTAACTGGTCAGATTAATTGGTTCACCTGTTGCTATGTTTGCTCAAGGATCAGATCATCATTTTAGGAAGCCAAAATAAATAGTACAGCCAGTTTTAGGCTTTCCCCCAGCTTGAAAAAATAGTGTCTAAGCTAAGGGCTTTTTATTTTTCACCACTTTGATTGATCAATAATTTGTGTTTAAGTTAAAAAGGGGAAGAAAAAAAAACAAACACATGAACACCCCCCCCCCCCAAAAAAAAAAAAACAAAATAATTAAAAAAAAAAAAAAAAACACACAACACCAAACCAAACAGGATGCCTACTAGAGTGCTGTTTGGGAGTCGAGAAATGTGGCTGGGAGCTGAGAACTTGTTTGAGCCCTGCTCAATCCCATGTTTATACCTGTAATCTCCATGTGTCAAGGACGTATGGTAACAGGACTGTGCTCCTTTATATCACAGTTTTCAGTGCCTAAGTTCTCAGTGCCATCGTTCTTGTTGGAGCTAGTGAGGAAGCTGTGGGTGCATCTTGGTCTTCTGCCCTCCATGGATCTCCTGTGTGTCACCGTAGAATTGCCCAAATCTACAACTGCATTTGTGTACGAGTGCAAGCGTGCAACAGAACCTGTTCTGTAGGCGCACGTGAGATACTTGAAATTATTAACCCAGGTTATTGGATTGAAAGCAGTACAGATTTTCAGAATGTTTCCTCAGACATTCGTTTAAGCGTTTTCAGACTTTGGAAAGAGCTATTGAATGTTTATAACCACTGATACTGGATTTTAACTCCTTGTAAAATTGAGTCTAAAATCTGGTAGGTTCTAGGCAAATCGTCATTGCAACCTATTGTTGTTACATGGTTAAAGTTATTGTGTTGTATTGTGGGCTCCTAACCAGACTTTTACTGAGTGGAAAAATGGCTTTCAAAAAAAAAAAAAAAAGCCAAACAGAGCAAATGCGTATGTTGAATAGTTATATTTGTGGAGTGCAGCCAATACCAATATGTGGAAAGAATTGCAGAAGCTTTAGGAGATACTGGAAAGGTCTGGTCACTAATGAACTATAAAAGATTTTCATAACTTCTTGTTATTATTTTTAAATTTGCTGTTGCTTTTTGTGACAGCCTTAAGGACACAGATGCCAAAAATCTGTGGATAAAAGCTGTTATACGTTATTCAGAGCATTCGGGTACCATTTATCTAGCTACATAGTTAAACAAAGAAAAGCAACGTCTACAAAATTTATTTTTAAAGGGTTAATATACATGAGCATGAAGAGGGAAGAAAAGATCATAATTGTACTGTCCTTGACTCAATAAAAAACAGTGTGATCAACCTTCTTTTACTCACCTGAGAAATAACAGTTATGCTTTCAAAATATCGATCCTCACGGCTGAACAACAAAATACCACAGAAATTATTCTTTTCTGTCACGTAGCATCCAGTAAAAGATAGCTGGGTAGCTGAAATTGGTAAAATAAACTTTATTCCTTCTCATACCTTGGATCAAAAAGGAATTGCAGCGTCTGTTCCTAAAGACCCATCAAATCGCCTTGGATGGTCCTTTGCATTGCTTTGAAATGCAGGTGTTGTCAAGGGATAGTTCAAGGTCATGAGACAGGGCAGTGGTGAGTTGTTGAAGGTAAGAGCTTCTCCTCTCTTCAGACCTTTTGAAAAGTCTCAGATTGCCATTCACCTCTGATGAATGCATTTCCTCTAAGCGGTAATCTCTTGTCAGCTCTCAAATAGATACATGGATGTTGGTGAAAGCACTTGTAAGACAAAAAGAAGTGAATTAAATCTGGTAATCATGACACTAAGAAATCACAGTGATAGCTACTGTCCCCTTGGTTCTCCCCCAGCTCCTCACAGTCTCTGTCCAATTCCCAGCACACATTTTTCTTGCCTGTTCTGGAAAGCCTCCAGGGACTGGCACTGTGGGCGTCTCTAGGTGACCTGTTCTGATCCATACACCTGGGGCAGGGGCTTGTCTTTGTTTTCTTCTGTTCCTCTTCCCTCAGCCATCTCCTCCCCACAGTTTCCTAATAACCTGCCTGAAATTCTTTCTATCATAATATTAAGCCAATTGTACAGCCTGTCTCTGGTGAATAGGGAGGATGATATGCTCTCATCCTCTTAGTGGAAACCTTTCAGATGTTCAAAATCTTTTGTCATGCTTCCTTTTCTTTGTAGACTCTTGATCTAATGACAGATGGAGGTCTGTCTGAGTCTAAAAAATAAAGGTATCTATGAACTCATGGGTGTGTTCAGTAACAAATAGGTGACATAAGCAGCTGGGAGAAAGCACATGTGCACTTTCCTCCTGTTTATCACTCTGACCTTGATATAGGTAGCTCTAACCTATAATGCTCAAACAATGATCTGTAATGCTCAATAACACATAACTAGACAGTCAGGAGTGACTTAGAAATAGCTGGCAGCAGTAGTTAGCTACAGCTACTGGCTTGCCTGTCGGGGTCAAAGGCAGCTTGTGGGTGAATTGGAAAGGTGGGCTTGCTTTGCGATAGCTGAGTTTTGTGACTCTGGGGTGCACCCAGCCCGAACCCGAGCCCCTCTCGTAGCCACAGAATCTGTTGAAACACCCTCTGCTTGAGCCAGAGTGGGCAATTTTAACCTGGCCTCGCTCGAAGGCTGCTGCTTTCATTTTTATGGAAGACAAAGGGCAAAGGGAAGTTTCTACTGTTTTGCTTCAAAAGGGCCTACTGGTTCTGGTAACTGCCCCCATCCAAGATCCAGAAGCAGTGCTGGACAGCCAGGGTTTAAGGTTTGTGGTTTTATGGTTTCTTTTAAAAGTATATTAATGAGTGAATTGTGTGTTCTGCTTACAGAAGTTCTAGATGGCGTTGCCTAAAGGGCTTCTTATTCCGGAAATAAAAAATGACTTTTTGATGAAAGTGTTTGGATTAAGCAAGAGCATAAGATATTGCTAAGGTTCCTTCAAGCCTGATCTCTTATACATGCATCTACTGGAGAATATTTTCTGTATAATGTCTTTGCAGAATCTGCCACTGATTGTGTAGAACTGCATGGTTGGTATTCACACAGTTTTATACTGTTGTATCTTTTCATTTTTACACACACCCCTTTAAATAATACCTACATAGAAGAGGTTCCTGGATGATGCTTTTTAGACCAAGTTAGAATAGCACACAATTTTAGGAGTTTCTATTTACTCGTCCACAGTAGCGAGCAACTTAAAGGTGCTGTGTCTGACCAACTTTGGGGCTGTGCTAGCTCAGGAACTGCCAGGTGCCAAAACTTCTGGCTGTGAGAAGAAGTGATCTTCTGTGCTCAGTGGTGTCTGGTTACTGTGGGTTGATGGATACTGAGGAAAAAGTCTGTCCTGTCATGAAAAATGAGAGTCCCAGGAATCGGTCTCTAACTACTTCTGGGACTCCTCCTCACCTTGACACCTACAGCTGAGACATGTCTTGTAAATAATGACCAGAGGTGCAACAATCAGCACCTAGCTTTATTTTATATGAGATCTATAGTCAGTAGTAGAATAGAAACAAAAAATACTACTAGGAAGGGAGTTTTCTTGTGTGAGGAATGTTATGGAAAAGCTGGAAGAAAAAAAGGACTAGTATTCAAGTGTTTTGATAAAATAAATAGTCTCTGTGTTCCAGGCATACTGCTCATCTGCTGATCCTCCTTCTAGCCACAACATGGAAGTGCACATGGATAGAAAGGGAGAGTTGGAATGTTGCTGCAGTATTTGAAATTGCAGCATTGCTTAAGGAATTGAGGAGTGAAAAGCACCAAATTACCTTTTTTGTTGCTAGCCAGGGAACCTTTCTAAAATATTTTCTTTGAGTCACCTGTTCCTTAACTTCAGTTGTCTTCCTTACAGAGCATCAGCCAAAAATACATCTGTTGAGTGTATCTCTCTTCCACAGCTCCTTTCCTACAGAAAATGTACATTTGGTGACCATGAAAAATTGGCTTTCATTTCAAGCTGGAGTTTGCGTTGATGTGTGTAAGCTCTGAAAGAAGTCTTGGCTTTAGCTGGCCTGGTCATACTGCATTTGTTAGCTCCATGGCAATTTATAACTGTTAGATTGAAGCAATCTTCTTTGGTGGTACAGATATGGCCCCTTGCATGTTTTTCTGTGTACTTTGGCCAGCAGCTGTTCCTAAGAAGGGATCTGGTATAAGGATGGGCCTAAGGCCCATCCTTATATAAGATAAAATACAGAAGTTTGAGGTGATTACTTAATTGGGGAGAAAAGTGAAAAGAAAAATAATTGACCTTTATTAGTTTCTCCTAGCAGAAACAGGATTTCACATCAGTGGATAAGACTTTATTGTGAACCACAAGAGGATGTAGGGATGACAGCTTAACCCCAGCCTCTCTTGGTAAAGATTTATTGGATTTCTCCTAGTTGAATGCGACACTTTGCACAATGCCCAGGAAATACTGTCATCTTGTTTATGTTTTTTTCACTTGTGCTCTTCTGAGTGTAGTGATAAACTTCAAACTGAAGAAGAGGGGAATAAAAACAAAACTATGAATAATACATGAGAAGCTTTTAATGGCTGCCAGCAATGAAGCTTGCTTTGATGTCTTGTTCAAACACTGGTCCAAATGTAGCTGAAACCCTGATCCCATCTCGAGTCCTTTTTCCTCTCAGTCTGGGTGAACCTATACACCTGCCTGTGCAATGTAAAACCTGCTTGGTTGGTTTTGTGGTGGCCTCTGCTGGTGCTCCTCTGCAAAGGAAGGAACTCATAAGCTCTGCTGTTCAAGTTTGCTCCTTCAGAAACCTAATAGTCCAGAAAAATCTCTCCTTTGTAAGTGAAGTCCTGGGGGGAAATATTGGAAAAAGCCCTTCTTGGGCATCTGCTGTTTTGTGGAGCCCTTTGAATCGATACCTACCAGCAAGAGTACAGCTCTCAAAGCTGCACGTTTTGCTCTGCTGAGCATTATGGTTTTGTTGTCTCCATGAGCAGATGTGGTTTGAGCAAAACTGGTCCTGGGCCTCAAAGCACAGCGTAGCTCCTGCCAGCTTTGGCTCTGGGTTGCAACTGCAGGCCAGTTGGGGTTGGACAGCCAGGGCAACTCAAAGTGCGGTGCCCCATGTGGTCCTTGGCAGGGCTTTCTTGCTTCAGTTGGAGAGTATCTTCAGTCTGGCTTAACCTCTTCCTGCCCTTCCAAAATAATTAAATCCCACAGGTAGTTAAAGCTACTTAGGAGCCTTTGAACTGTTGTGGATGAAATAAAATGGGTAAGATCAAAGAGGCCTTGAGCACTGGTAAGAAAACTCATGTTTATTGCCAAGAGAATGCTTCAAATTGATGTGAGTGTAGGGCTATTCCCTGCTTCTGCTGGGCCAGAGAAGCCATGTCAGTGGGTTTGCATGCCAGGGAGCATGTAGAGTGTTAGCACGGTGAGGAGAACCTGGAGCTGGGGCAAGAAACATGATGGAGATGTTTAGGTAGTGCCTACACCTCTAGGTTTTGTCTAGGTTGTGCCTCCAGCCTTGCCAGCTGAAGAGCAAGGTGGTGTTCTGAACAGCAAAAGATCTTGCTTTAGGTTTAGATAACCCTTTATGTGCTTGCAAACACCAAACCACAGCCTATTTGTAAAGCCCTTTTGCCACTCAGTTTTCAGGAGGAGAGAGAGGACCAGTGGGTAGTTTCTCCATCGAGCATGTTTAGTTTTTGCTAGGAACTAGAAAAGTCACCGAGCTGTGGGCTCTTACTTTGAGGGTATCTTTTTCCACCCTTGGAAGCCCAAAAGTTGAGCTCTGGAGTCAGCAGAGCAGAGGGTCAGCCCTTCTCAGACTGATGTGTGAACTCATCTGCTGGATTTCCATCTGTGCTTGCCTAGCTCCTGAGGGCAGTGGTCTGATGCAGAAGGTCAGGCTGTTGGAATGGCAGGACCCAAAAGCACATGTTTTGCTTTTAAATTGTGTGCTTTGGGTTAATCTACTTTGCCTGTTTGTGAGGAGTTAAAGGTTGTGTTGTTAGGGTTTTTCTTAGAAAACATGGAGGCTAGAAAATTTCGAGGTGTTTTGTTAGTGGTTTTGTGTTTTGTTTAGTTGTTTTTTTAAACCGCTTACAGCTGAGGCTTAACATTTGAGAAGCTGAAGCCCTGACAAAAGTCCTGGATATCATGAAACTTGAAATAAAATCATGAGATGGCAGTGTTGCTTCTAGCAGCTGATCTTCCTGGCAGTGCTTCATTTTCTAGGTCTCTGTGCAAATGCTTTTTGCTTGCTAAAAGCCCTATGTTGACCAATTACAGCCAAGACTAAATGCATGATTATTTCCACTATCTGACCTGTTTATCACTTCTGTGTTGCTTCTGGATTTGTCAGCTGAAGTTCTCAGTGGTACAAATTAGTGTATTTGTTTTCCTGGCAACTCATGGATTTTGAATATGGTTAAATGTGGTTAAATTAATCTGACATCTGGAGATGTGGGTAGTGAGAACGCGTTTCTATGTTACCAGCTAACTTTAGCCTCATAGCTGAGGAGGCTTTCTCTGGCTAACATGTAGGGTGGCGGGAGGGAGCTTGCAGAAGAGTCCTTTGGAGACAATAGTCGGTGTCAGGCATGCCCTGGCAGTGCTGGCGGTTGGGAAAATGTGGAGGGACTGGCCTCTTGACTGCAGTACTTCAGTTTAATCAAACCCATTTCAGCCACAAGGGCATCATTGGCCTAACAGCAACCAAGGAGCTTTCCCTGACAAGTTCAAGTGATCCTTCAACTCCTGGCTGCTTATGTGCTTAGCTTTTAGCCCGAGTCTGCTCAGGCATGCTGTGGAGGAGGGCATCGCCGGCAGGTGTGGGGATACCTTTGATCTAAAGCAAATATGCTACATCAGCCTAATGCAAGCAGTGCTTTGTAGGCTTGTGTTTTACGTGTTTGAGATTTAAACGTTTAAGACCCTGCCTCCTTGGGCTTGCCAGGTATGTCAAAACTCCACTAAAACTTGCCACCAGAAGAGGCTTCTGTGGAGCCAATGTCACATGTTGCTTGCTTCTCATAGTCTGGTGGCACTGTAATAACACCACAGTGCCTCCATATTGAGTTTAGAAAAGGTATAAGCATTCTTAGGAGGCCCTTTAGCTACGATCCAGACCCAAGGAAGATCTTTCTCTGTGGATCAAAGGGTAACTGTACCCTTCACGTACTTGTTTTTTCCCAGGGTGATGTTTTGTTGCTTTCAGTCAGAATAATGGCTGCTCTTGCAGAACTTGAATAGTGCTGATGTCCTCTGAGCAGGGGGAGGCAGAAGCATTTCCTGGCTAGACTGTAGACCAAACTGGCATGGGGATAAGCTTTTAAACAGCTCAGCTCCTGTGTGGGCAGCCTTCCCCAAGAACTTCAAGGGTGGGAATTTAACTTCAGTATGTGGCTTTTTTGCATATAAATCAACAGTCTTACTTTGCATTAATGTGTTCAAGAGAATAAGTCCTGGGGTTTGCTACTGGCTCTTGACTGAGGCTGAGCATGGTGGTAGCAGCAGCTTCTGAGCTACAATAAATTCAGGTGACTGAGCTTGACTTTGCTTGATACAGTAGTGAGGGTGTCTTGGACTCTTGTAGTGATGTAATACTGTGGAAGCAATGAAGCATGGTCTGAGAGTGTGAACTCGGGAGGAACATTTACACAAATTGTAGGTTAAAACAAGACAGTGAAATGTAAAAATGTTCCTTCCTGGAAAGGGCCTCCATACCATTTCGAAAGGGATTGAACTAACTTAAAGGAGGAGTTTTCTGCCTTTGAAAAAAAAGAAGAAAAAAAAAAAAAAAGAAAGAAAATGGCCAGACTCGTATGATCTTTCTAAACAGCATCTGCTTTTGTCATCCCCTGAGTCAGAACACTGAGCTGGATGGCTGTTGCTCTGACACAGCTGGGCATCATTACTTATATTTTTAAACAACATGAAATTCCTGTCCCTATTTTCCCACAAATATCATGCTATAGATCTTTTTTCTCTGTATATACATATGGACATATTTATTTCCTGGGGGATGGATGTGCCCTCGTAGCGCTAAGCTTCCCATGCTATTATTTCAAGACTGCTTGATGACTACAAAAGATAATCCTGAACAGGAAGATGTTAGTTCTTCTTTCAAAGCTTGTCTCTGGCACGCTTCTCATTAGTTGAGGGGAGGTTACTTGTGTAATGTGGGGCTGAGGAACCTGAAGGGGGACAGCAGAATGTTTTGGGTTTTTTCACACAGAAGAAAATAATTTTATCCACCCAATTGTTCCACCTAATATTTTCATTTACATCAAGCTGTATGGATATAGTCTATACTGAAGAATGGATATAATCTCCATGAAAACTTTCTGAGTTGTTTTATACAGAGTGCTTTCAGTGATAAGTTTGTTGAAACTTTTTCACCTTGTTCTCAGAAATGTTAAGCGAGGAATTTCATCTTGATTTTCTTAAGTGGATTAGCCCTGGCATAGCTGTGATGCTACTTGGTCTTCAAAGTGCCTTCAAGGTTGCAGTGTCATAACGTTATTAGCAATATTGCTCGCAAAATGTGCTTGCTAGCAATCTTCAGTATTAATAATAAACAAAATGCAGTGAATACGTGTTGAAAGGTGTTACTGGGAGTTTAATCTTCTATCACAGGGTAGAAACTTTTAGCTGATGTGAAACTTTTTGTACTTGAAAAGTTACAGAATTTGGGTGTTTGTCTGTGGTTGGCTTTTTTGCCTTTTTTTTTTTTTTTTTTTGGTGGTGGTTGTTTTTCCCCCTCTCCTGCTTCAATGTCCTATTTCAGAAACTGTTGCAGCTGGTTTACAATTGATGTGTCTAATTCAGTTTTGTTTTGAAACCAAAATTCTAGTTCAAGGTTGTAAAGAGTCAAGACACAGCAATATTAAGGTGGGATCCTCTAATAACTTAGGATATTTACAGACAAATGGACAAATTTAGATGGAGGGAGAGAGTGAAATCCTATGCTCAGGACAGATGACTGGGAGCCTGACTTGGGTTCTGCTTGTGGATGTGTCTTGCCTTGAACTTGTGTGTCAGTCCCCTCAGAACTGAGGGTGGATAACGTTTGTTGCACTGATGAAAAGGAGTTTTGAGTGGATGTCTGTTTGGAGATGTTGCACATCTAAACCAACAGTGTTTAGATGTCAGCGTCCATGAGACTATTTCAGGTAATGGTTGGCAGTATTGCAGAGTGTAGGTTAAACAAAGTTTACAGCTCCCCTTGAAAATTGTTAAAATTCCTACTGTTGTGGTGCAGGTGTCGGCTGTTGCAAGCCCGCTTTGGGATTACAGAGTTATGATTCAGAGATGCCATCAGATCTCCTCCAGTGCTGTTTATCCATTTGTGTTGACAGTTTTCCCCTGACTCCGCAGAGGGACGGAAGGGAAAAGCAGAAGTCTAGACCTGGTGATTGGCTGATCATTCTCATACTTCAAAAGCTATTGTTTGCTCTTGTCACCTCCTGCACTTCTTATGTTGTGTGTAAGTCATCTGATCCGCGTTATGCTCCTCATAATTCGCAAGCTGTTTACCAGAGCTGCTCATCATTGTCCATGCTGCCATGGAAACAAATTGTTCCCAGTTTCCATAGGAAGAATATTTTCTTTTTCTGTGCCAGATTTGGTTATGATGCATCAGAAGCTGAGAGGCCAGGCATCATTCTCTATAACCAGGTGCTCTTGTAAGAAGTTCTGGAGCAGTAAAGGATGGGTGATACTACTTAACATTTGTTGTTTGTTATGTTCGGAAAATCAAGTGGAAGAAGGAGGGATGGATATTGGATGATATTTACTGCTTTCTGTTAAGGGAAGCACTGCCTAAAAGTCTTGCTGCAAGACATCATGTTAAAAAATGAATGACTGCCATTGTCTTTCTCCCATCCTTTGCATCTTTGTGACAGTGTGACTAGTGTGTTCCCAGTGACTTTTTCTCTGGCAACATTGAGCAGTCGCTACTTATTTAAGCCACGTTTGACCTTTGCGTCCTTGCGACCAAAAAGTGATGAGGGGAAAAACCCCAACTCCTTTCCTAATTGCAGTATCCTATGCATTCATTAGTGAGGTTTCATAACGATGTATGGGGTACAACGCCAACTTTTGCCTGCTCTGAGCTAACCTGCTGCTGGATTGTTAGTATGTTCCCAAAAGCATGAAAATGGATTAAATAATTTTTACTTTTTTTATGCGTATGAACAAACAAAGTATCCTAACACCAGCTTGGTCTGGATATGAATTCTTACTCAAACAACTCTGTTGACTTACATCATGCATCTTTTTGCACGCACTTTCTGGTTCTTCATAGTGCTGCCGTGTGCGTGAGGAAAGAGCTCCCTGTCTGGAAAGATGATGCTTAGCTCAACATCCTGTTCCAGAGTGTGTCTAGAATCAGGTTGGCTGTGTCTCAAACATCTGATTGAAGTCTCAGGTGTTAATGAAACGCGCCCTGATTTCACTATTGCTTTATCTTTTTAGTCAAGGGATATTCTCTCCCATCTGTTTCTTTTGTTCAGTTCCTGCAACTTGTCTGTATAGCAGAGAATTCAGCCTAGGATTACAGTAGTCTGCTTTCATCATTTCTGACATGCCTAGCACAGCAGGAGCCTTCTCCCTAATTGAGCCTTGTAGGTGCTAATGTAGTAATACTTTTGCTGATCGTGGCAGCTTACAGCATATGGTTGCTTCTCAGCACAACAAGAATACCCTCACACAGCAGAGCTGCAGGATAGGCAAGGTACCCTCAGCAGGTGGGTTGTATTTCACTAAGGGGAGCAAACCCACATCAAAATGGCTGTGGGTTCCCCTCTGTGCTACCTTTAGTCCATTTTTACTCTGCTGCTGTTGAGTATCTGTGCTCTAGGTTTTACCGGTCATCAAAGTTAAAGCATTGTTTGGTATCAGATTTGGTGGGACCCACTGTTGGTAGGCTGAGGAAAAGAGAGAGTGAGCAGAGGAGGTGAGGGTCATTTTGACTTACTGGGCTCACAGAATAGGTCATTGAGTGACAGCTGAAATGGGCAATAAGCTTACTCACTTCCACTCTGTCTCCCCCTTTAAATAGTTTGGACTTGAAGGTGCATTGTTTTAAGCATATCTAAATTAATTGCTCAATTTTTCATCCTGACATTTAAATTCAGTAAGAAATGGTTTAAAAAGAAGTGATGTGGGGTTTTTTTTTGCATTGAGGGGTTTAATGTAAAGGAGAGACTGCTAATGAGAACAGAAAATTTGCAAGGAAAGCATTAAATTGCACACTAGATAATGATTTGTGCCTTTCTTATACTCCTGCAGTTATGAAGGTAAACCTTGATAGTGGACATGGAAATGAAAATGGACTCTTTGTGGTCTTCCTGTGATTTACAGGCAATGAAACTTGGTGGTGGAACAAAAAAAGGAGAAAGCTATCAAAAATACCCTTTTGTCTAACAGCATAAACAAGCGAGAGGTGTCCGTGCCCTGCCAGGAAGATTTGGTTGCACGGCGTGTGCTGTGGGGCTCAGCCATCCCATTTTGAGGAGGATCAGGTGCAGGGCTCAACAGACGCTTTGGAGCGCTAAGTGGTTGGGGGCGAGCGGGTGAAACACTGACTGACTTGTGTTGGCAGATGGGAATTCAGGGCTTCATTAGTCATGCTGGAGTCTCTTGTTTTGCAGCGTGTCGTGATGAAAAGAGAGCAAAGAGTTGCCTGTTGATAGCTGAAGCGGGCTTTTAAATACTGCAGTCTGAAGGCCACTGTGCTTGAACGCTGTCGCCTTCCATAGCAGTTGATCATTAAGATAGTCGTGTTGCAGATCAGAAAGACATCTGTGATGGGATTAGGATTACCAGGCTCTGTTAATTATGGAAAGTGGGCTGCTGGACCTCAGTTTGGAACAACCAGGGAATGGTCCAAAGAGAGGCTATTTTAAATGCATTTTCAGTAGATAGGAAGACCTTTTTCAACTACAGCGTAATCATACAGTACTATAGTTCTTGTCTGACCAAATCAGGGTCTGTTCCAGTAGAAATCTGTCAACTGGAAGATAAACACTTTTTTTTTTTTTAAAAAACATCTTACGTAATGGTACCTTTTATGATACCCAAATTTGAGTTCCACATCTATCTTATGTCTCTCTCTCCCTAGGAGGCTGTAGTGTGCCTACTTAAGAGAAGCTTTGCCTTGCCATTTTTCAGTGATTCACTTCTTGAGTGTAAATTGGGTCTAGACCTGTGTTATCTGTCAAAGAAGTATAGAATATGTAAGGCATGCTGTCCTGGTCACATCATTTTCATTTTAGATCTCAGGAGGGAGGAGGAAGACAAATAAGTCTTTACAGCCACCTACATCTTCAGTATTGATGTCACAGATGTCTAAAAGGGTGTTAGTAGAAATTATTAGCAATGAAATCATCCACGTAAGTTAATAGGTGGGTAAATATACAATGAAGTGAAAGATGCCATAAAATTAAGTTGGAGAGACATGAATATTTGTAACCTCGCTAATGTCTGGCAAAATGGAGTGCTTTTGAATAAATCAGAATAACAATGAGAGGAGTAAGCTTATGAAAAGTTTGAAGTGTGTTCTGTCAAAATTGGGCAATGCTTTCTTATCAGGCATATCTCAGAGGTACACTTCTGCCTGAGGAAACACAGACAAGCCTTGTGAGACAGTCCGTCCCAGAGGAAACCGAGTTGTTGGGCGCCAGGGCATTTTGTGCCAATCGCTTGTTAAAGAGAGCAGTGCGAAAGTCCTCCCTGTGGTGAGACCAGCTTAAAGGGACTAACTACTGGCAGCCCCTGAGCTGGAGCCCTCCAAGCTCAGTTTCACCCCTTCACCTGCTGAAGTGTAAGTAAATAGAAAGGTATAAAATAAGCATTCCTTAGAGTACTAAGTGCGTTTTCCCCAAAGTCCCCTCATGTCTTGGCTGCCTCCTAAGACATTAGATGTACTCTCCCCACGCTCTCTTCTGTCCCTGTGGCTCTGCATTGGATGTTTTTCATGTTAGCAGTCGGCAATTACTCTTTGGGTTGTGGTGCTGGTCATAAATACCCTCCTGGCTCTTAAAAGAAGGGACCTAAACTGCCCTTTTTTAGACAGTTCGGGTAAGCACGATATTTGGAAATGATTCCCATTGCTCTCGAATTATGGGGATCCAACCTTCTGTTACTTCTTTGTTAGCTGTGAGTGTCTGACACAAGCAGGTGACTGCCCAGCCTTTCCAGGAGCGGTGCCTTTGGGATGCTTCACTACAGATCAAGGGGGCATGTTTGTGCTTCTTAAAGGGGCTGCTACTGTGCAAATATCACCAATGCCCTTGCAACACTGTGGAGAACTAGCCACATAAAAACTGGAGCCCCATCTTTGCAGAGCTTCTGGATAGATGTACAGTGCAGGAGCAGCTTTGCTATATGTGTGTGGGAAGAACTGAAGCATTCAGTATTTTCAAAATGTTCCAACTGTACTGTCAGTGTTGCTTAGCAGCAGCGGGTTTAAAATAGTGGTATTACTCAACAGTGTGAGCCACATTTGCACATGGTAATGTTCTCTGTCCTGTATTGACTTGCTGCATTAAAAAAGTGCTAAGTTAATGTAAGGAAAGTGAAGGTAGCTCATCTCCTTCTCTCTTAACTTGACAAACAAATGGCTGAGGAGTGACATGTCTTCCCTATGGTTTCAACAAGCAGACATCGAGTACAGGGATGCCATGGCGTTTTGGTCCCCATAGATGTGTGCATGCAGACTTCTTTTGAATATAAAAGCCCTTCCCATCCCCATTTGCCTATGAGCAAGTTTAACTCCCAACCCAGCAGCCTGCACTGGTGCCAGCTGGGGCTGTGCTATTAATGCAGCATCAAGCTGGGTTGAGTGACACAGACAACGAACAGTGGGGACAAGAGCAAGTGCGAAAATCACTCCTTGATCTCTAGGAAGCCCAACTTCTTGGTCCTTGTCTTGTGCATGTTCTGACTACTCATCTGCTTCCTGCATGGTTTGGTCTTCTGAAGTGATGCTGAGGGTGCCTGAGGTGGAAAGGTCTCTTACCCACCATCTGTGGGAATCACAGTCTCCACCAGAGTAAGTTGGAGGACTTGCAGGACTGCAGCTGTACTTGCTGTCCGCTCCAGAAGAATGGTATAACAGTGGTGAGGGCAAGAGATCGTGGTGACCAAAGTGAAAAGTTTGATACATGTATCAAGGGATTCAAGAGTTTTGTCCTCTACAGGATTAAACTAAGGGTGCATGGTGGTTAAGTTGTATGGTAGCCTACTGAAAAATATTTGCTGATGTGAAGATGAACAGCCCAACTTCAACACTTGCTTCAGAGCTATAAAAATACTCCCTTCCTTAGCATTGGTAATGATCTTCCTAACAAGCGTAACTATGTATTATAGTATCAAAATAGTGCCATAGTTTAAAGCCCTGAAGTGAATTAAAATAGCAACTGGATCTGTCATTAGTGTTTTGAATGATGTACCATGGAAAGAAGATGTTTATCAGATACAGATGTTTAAAAGCTGACCTTAAAATAAGGAAAATATGTTTCTGAAGCAGATCTCTCTGTCTTTTTCAGTATTTAAAACCATGGCCTATTTTGTCAGCAAAGGCTCATAAACAATCCATCTTAAAGAACATTATTTAAATTTATGGCTGTTTTATTCACCCTTTGTCTGAAGTGTGGGCCATTTTATGATAGGCTTTGCCTCAGCACACGGTATATGAACAGTGGAGGAGTATGGCCATTAAGTTTTAATCTTAGACAGGGCTGTGTGCAAGTAAAATACTTCATTCAACCCATTGTGTTTTGCAGGGCACTGTTTCAAAAAGAAATCTGGTAGTGCTTGTGACAAATAGCACAGTATAAATTGTGGGAATTAATATCAATCTTAAATGCTGGTGTAATGTTTTTGGGGAGGAGAGCCAACCTCAGTGAAAGTACAAATGAAGTCAACTGGTTTGTGTTGGCGATAGCAATAGATTTAATACTTCCATAGACTTACCTGTGATTACTTTACTTCTGTAGAGACTTAAGATAAAAGCGACAAGGTCACTGAAAAAAATGATTATGCCACCAGCTGCTGGGAAAGATTATGATTTTCAGATGTTAAAACAAAACAAAACAGACATCACATTTTAGTCAGAAAAAGGACACCTGATGTGCCAAGGGCTGACGCATTTCTTTTTCCCCCCCAAAATTATGAAAGATACAAGGTCTGTCATATGACCTTGGTATTTCACTGCACACATGCTTTGTACTTCAGAAGGCAGTGAGTCTCATGAGATGTCAGTTGCCAAGAAAAATATGCTTCTGTTTCCAATTAGGCAAGTGGAGTCTTGTGAAACTGTCTCAGCAACCTCCTGTAGCTTTGTTTCAAAGTTCCTATCAGTGGAGGGGCATTCACAGGAGCCCAGCTTGCAGATTCTTCGGGTGCATAAGAGGTGGTGCAAGCGATTTCTGCACTACTGGCCTTTCACGTTTGAGCCCCAGGCAGACCGAGGGTGTTGCTGTGTGCTGGCTGATACGTCTGTGAACTGGCAAAGCCTTTCAGTGAGTGTGAATCAAGGGTAGCACTTCAGGATGCACTACAAAGAGGAGAGAGCTTTTTCATCTGGGATCTCTCTCAGTGAACTGCTCTGAACAGATTCTTCACTGGAGGGGAGGAAGAGAGGGAGGCTGGAAAGCACTTGGTCCAGCTGAGTGCTGCATAGATATTATTTGCTATTTATGAGTAGTCCCCTAAGCAAATAATTTCTCATGTGCATGTACAAGTGCTGTAACAAGGCCTTGAAATGTTTATCCTGTGTTTCATAGAATCATAGCATCATTTAGGTTGGAAAAGACCTTTAAGATCACAGAGTCCAACCATTAACCTAAGCCTGTCAAGTCCACTGCTAAACCATGCCCTTAAGCACCATATCTACATGACTTTTAAACATGTCCAGGGATGGTGATTGAACTACTTCCTTGGGCAACCTGTTCCAGAGCTTGGCAACTCTTTCTGTGAAGAAATATTTCCTAATATCCAACCTAAATCTCCTCTGGTGCAACTTGAGACCATTTCCTCTTGTCTTATCGCTTGTTACTTGTGAGAAGAGACCAACACCCACATCGCTACAGCCTCCTTTCAGGTAGCTGTAGAGAGTGATAAGAGTTCTCCTGAACCTCCTTATTGCCAGGCTAAACAATCCCAGTTCCCTCAGCCACTCCTCGTAAGACTTGTACTCTAGACCATTCACCAGCTTCATTACTCTTCTCTGGGCCCACTCTAGGTCCAGAAGGTCCACAAGGTCTAGAAAGACCTTGATGACTTTCTTGTATTGAAATGCCCAAAACTGAACCCAGTACTCCAGGTATGGCCTCCCCAGTGCCAAGTGCAGGGAGATGATTGCTTCTCTAGTTCTGCTGGCTACACTATTTCTGATATACAAGAGCCAGGATGCTGTTGGCTTTCTTGGCCACCGGGCACACTATTGGCTCGTATTTAGCCAGTTGTTGATACCCCCAGCTCCCTTTCTGATGGGCAGCTGTCCAGCCACTCTTCCACAGGTCTGTAGTGTTGCCTGGGGTTGTTGTGGCCCAAATGCAGGACCTGGCACTTGGCCTTGTTGAAACTCAATACCATTGGCCTCAGCCCATTGGTCCAGCCTGTCCCTCTGTAGGGCCTTTCCACCCTCAAGCAGATAAACACATTGCCCAACTTAGTGTCATCTGCAGACTTACTGAGAGTGCACTCTCAACTTGTCCAGGCCACTGATAAAGATATTAACCAGAACTGGCTGCAATACTGAGCCCTGGCGAACACCACTTGTTATTGGCCACCAGCTGGATGTAACTCTATTGGTTCTCCAGCTAGTGTTCTACCCAGCAGAGTGTATGCCCATGCAAGCCATGAGCAGCCATTTTTTTTCATGAGAATGCTGGAGTATTCAGAAGTATCTTGTTCTTGTGGTTTCTAGTAGTAGTGCTTATCTGCAGCCTACTTCCTAGATAGTTTCCAATGAACACAAAACATATAGAGTTAGAAGAAAGCAGCTGAATGAAAATTAGCTGGATACATATGCAATATTGTCCTTTATATGACTGCCTGCCCTTACTGATGAACTTCACACGGAGATGAGCAGCATTTCTGCTATTTGTTTTAGATTGAAATCTAGCTAGAGCTTGAAGTTATTCATAGATGTGCAAAATGAGCTGTTACCAGCATTACAGGACCCATCTAGGCTTCAGCAGGGCTTGGATTTAATCTTTTGGAAGTGTTTCTGTGCTTGTCCTCAAAATACATGTTGTCTCCAAGCCTGTCTGTTGCCTTAGATTATCAGTTTGCTTTTTCTGAGACCTGGTGACTCGTTGCAGGAGGATGGATGAGAAACCCGTTCTTTCTGCCACCTCCCATAGCTGTCCTAAAGGTTGGTTTCCTCATTCTGTTTTTGGTATCCATGCGTGCTTAGGATCATGAATGTAAATCTCTCAAGTTGGTTGCTGTGGAAAAGAGGGGAAAGCTCTGCGATTGAGCTGCTGCTGGCGTGAGCCCAGGTTGGCCACGAGTGTCTCACTTTAGACTCTGAGGCCAGGCCAAGCAAAGAGAGATATTTCCGGGTTCTCTTTGGCTTTTGAAACCAGTTTTACATCTGGAGAAAATGCTTCCGTGAGATGCGTATTCCCTTTGGGCAGAGGCAGATGTGGGGCCTGCACTGGAGCCATGTACCAGCACCCGGATGTTTGCGCCTCTCGGCTCAGCGGCCTGTCTGAGCGCCCCTGGCTCCCATGGGGTCTGCAGCCGCAGCCCTGGGGCAGCAGCTCCCTTTCTGCTTAGCCATGGGGGGATGAGACGTGCCTGCTTCAGGGTAGGCACCTCTTCTTACTGGGACCCAAGAAGGGATATTTGTCTGCATCTTCTGTTACCTCTAGGTGTGCCTGAGATAAATTTTCTGGCCCACCAGATAAACTCTGCACAGTGAATATGGTGTTGTTTCTGTTTGTGACCAAGTATTGCATAAACTACAGCATAAATTACATTGCTGATGGGGCCTGTGCACACACCTGACCTAAGCATCCAAAGTTTGTAAGATCTGTTCTCATGCTTTTGCATCTTGCCAATTTATGATTTATATTATGGAAAACAGATCTCAGCTGCATAATTCTGACTTCACTTCCCTGAAGTTGGGTGCTTTCCCATGTGAGGCTGGTTTCACTCTCTGCCAGCCCTGCAGGTAGTCATCAGCAGAGAGGACCTCTGACCCATGTCACCTCCTGTTCTGGGATGAGTTAACCTTTTGCTCTTCCTGACTTCCGTTGCTAGTTTTGAGAGGAATTTTTCTTCTTAAAG